>NC_136998.1:4847103-4993649 GCF_032717465.1 Coenobita brevimanus
GGATAATGTAATGGCAAATAAACAGGTTAAATATATGGTTAACTGCAATAGCCTCTATTAACAATGAAATTAGCAAGAGTAAATTTATCTAAGTCAGCCCTGATAAAATGAGATACCAGATAATACTCAGTGAATGCCAGATAAATTCTTACAGATACAAACTATTATCAAAAATGATTGACATAGAACTCAACATTAATCAAAAACCTCACTAGGCCTACAAATTAAACTTATGCTATACAGTACAAGAAAAAATACAACAACAGTTATACTCAAATTACACACAGCTGCTAGATGTTTGGAGATTTCTTGAGCACTCACAATAATAATATCTGTACAGGGGAGGACAGAGATGTGAACAAAATGAGGAGCAGATCTAAGTGGCAATGATGCAGAGACTGAGCTCATTATATAGGGGCCAGCAGAGCCTGATACAACTTGTAAGCAGGACGCGCAAATGAAGCGATGGGGACAAACGGTCGACAATCCCGCACTGAATAACAGAAAGGACGACTTACTCTACTATAACGGTAGAAGGGGGGGACTGAGGCAGAACACGCTCGTGATCAAACATGCAGCAACTGTGCGTTAAAATTACACAAAGGATGATGAAATCATAGGCTATGTAACACCTCCCCACAAAGAAAAAAGAAATTTACAAAGGAAATTTCTTATTACTCTAAAACAATCTGTATATGGCATTACAGACCATGCAAAGGTCTTTCCTAATGTTACAAAACATGAGATCTCCCTAGCACGTTGAGTCATAGGTACTTGCCAGTATCCCTTTAACAAATCAAACTTACTTATGTACCTAGCCTTTCCGATCTTGTCTATGCAATCTTCCACACGAGGGAGAGGGCAAGTGTCTGTTTTAGTTATGTGATCAACACGTCTGTAGTCGATGCAAAGCCGCTGTGACCCACCTGGCTTAGGGACCAGAGTGACAGGAGAACTCCACTCACTCTGACAGGGCTCAATCATCTTGTGGTCCAACAGGTAGCCAAGCTCCTTCTGGATGAGAGGAACTTTCACTGGGTTCACACGGTAAGGAGGCAATTTAAATGGCTTTGCGTCTCCAACATCGACATCATGCATCAACACAGTGGTTCTTCCTGGAGTGGCACGGAACACTTGCGGGTACTCCTGCAGTAATGCCGAAAACTCCTGCCTTTCCTCTGTAGGTAGATGAGAAAGCTTAGTCTGGAGATCATTCATGATATCAGGATTCTTCCCCAAACTATCACTCAGGCTCATACTGCATGGGAGAGCTTCACTTGCAGACTCGGGTGGAACAGCTACAGTGCAGACTGGATTATTTTCGTCCCGCCTGTGATATAACTTTAGCATGTTGATGTGACATAGTTGCTTGCTCTTTCTACGATCTGGTGTGGCGATGACATAGTTGACATCACTGAGTTTCTTCTCCACGAAATAAGGGCCACTAAACTTGGCTTGAAGAGGTTGTCCATGAACTGGTAGCAGAATCAAAACCTGATCTCCTGGCTGAAAGTGGCGTAACCTGGACTTCTTATCATACCAAGTCTTCATCTTCTCCTGAGCAGCTCCTAAATTCTCTCTCGCCAGCTGTAAAGCAGTGGACAGCCGTTCTTTGAAATTCATCACATACTCCAGCAGGTTGACGTCATCTTCCTCCGACAGCCAGCATTCCTTGAGTAACTTAAGGGGTCCTCTTACTTCATGGCCAAACAGTAGTTCAAAAGGTGAGAAGCCCAGTGATTCATTTGGAGATTCTCTTGCAGCAAACACAACGAATGGAAGACCTTTATCCCAGTCTTTCTGATGTTCCAAACAGTATTTCTTGAGCATCGATTTGAGTGTTAGATGATATCTCTCCAACGCTCCTTGGGTCTGGGGATGGTAAGCTGAAGACGTGATCTGGGTGATGCCCAACTCTTTCAGAGACTGTTTGAAAACGTTTGACATGAAATTACTTCCCCGGTCTGACTGTACCTCCTTGGGCAGACCAAACTTTGTGAAGAACCCCAGCATTTCCTTAACCACGTTCTTTGCTGAGATATTTCTCAGTGGAATGGCTTCAGGATAACGAGTAGCCATATCAATCATGGTCAACACATAAGAAAATCCTGAAGAAGTCTTAGGAAGAGGGCCCACAATATCCACCAACACACGGGTGAAAGGCGCCTCAAAAGGAGGAATGGGAACTAGAGGTGCAACCTTTTCGGTCTGATTACACTTCCCCACAACTTGACAGGTGTGACAAGACTTACAATACCAGGAAACATCCCTGAAGATACCTGGCCAGTAGAAGTGTTTCAAAATGCGTGCCACAGTCTTCCTCACTCCAAGGTGTCCTGCCAAACTGGAATCATGAGCCACTCTAATGATATCCTGCCTACAAACACGAGGGATGACAACTTGATGTACAACCTCCCATTCACAGTCGGCTGATGCTGTTGGGGGTCTCCACTTCCTCATAAGTACTCCTGACTTTACATAATAACAAGTAGAAGCACCAGCTGACTCTTCCTCACTGCAAGCAGAGTTAGCTAGACCTTTCAACTCAGGGTCAGCAACCTGCAACTCAACCAACTCTTGACGAGACAAATTATCAACACTACGGGGTACTGCCTCATCTGGTGAGTGGTCCAAATTAGCAAGAAAAGTGTCAGCTAGGATAACATTATCATCATCATTATCCTCTAAATCACCAGTAACTTTAGACTTAGCCCTAGTGACAGCACATGCAGGGAACACATCAGGGACATCACAATCCTGGGACGCAGCCACTGGCTCACTAGACAACTGAGGAGCTGGACACACTTGACTTCCACCAATATCATTTCCAAGTAAGAAAGTTACACCTGACATTGGGAGTGTCTCAACCAACCCAACCATAACGGAACCATTAACAAAACCAGACTCTAAATTCACTCTGCACAGAGGGACAGAGAAATAATTATTCCCTACACCTTGTAAAATTACAGTTTCATCAGAGGAATTAGCATTAGAGCCTAGAACACTGGTCAGCATAAGGGATTGGCAAGCACCTGTATCACGATATATTTGAACTGATTTCCTGTCATTACTGTCCAGAGGACTGACAAAACCATCAGACAGGAAATTAGCACATGAACTCTTGAGAGTGTCACCCACGTTACTGCTCAAAAGAGGAGCTCCATCATGAGAATTTAAGTTACCCCTCAAAGCAGGTTCAGTTAACTCAGTTAAAGAATTCTGGGAACTCTCAAGAGTGGACACTAGACCAATTGACTGAATATTTAAAGACTCCTTTTTGTTCACATCACGCCTTCTCCTGAAACATCTCTCCGTAGTATGACCAAGCTTACTACAATAAGTACATTTACTTTTCTGAAATCTAGAGGTGAAGCTGGTATTTACTTCCTGAGAAACATCATCTTTATTCTCTTTCCTGTTACCTGTACTCTGAGTAGAGGCAAGGTACTTACTCTCAGCTTTCCCTTTTTCTCTAGAATATCTCTTGTGAGTGAGAACATATTCATCAGCTAAAACTGCAGCATCAGACAAATTATCTATTCTTTTCTCATCAAGATATAGGCTTACATCTTTATAAATACACCTTTTGAAGTCCTCCAGCAAAATCATCTGCTTAAATTTGTCAAAATCAGAATCCACATTCTTAGAATTTAACCACTGCTCCAACAAATCTTCTTTGATTTTTGCATACTCAACATGGGATTGCTTATCTTGCTTATAAGTTGTCCTAAATTTTACTCTATAGGCTTCAGGAACAAGCTCATAGACCTTAAGAATCAAGCTCTTAACTACATCATAATTATCAGACTGATCCTGAGGCAAAGATGCATAAGTTACTTGAGCTTTACCGGTGAGAACAGTTTGAAGGAGTACTGGCCAATACTCCTTAGGCCAATTAAAACCTGTAGCTACCCTCTCAAACAACTGAAAATACTTTGTTAAATCAGATTCATTAAAAGGAGGGACAAGTTTAACATTTTTAGCCACATCAAAATCATCAGAGCTAGATGATCCAGTTCCACCTTGTTTCATGCGATACTCATGGTCTGCCTGAATCCTGGCAAGTTCAATTTGTGCCTGAGCCTGTACCTGTGCCTCTTCAATACGAGCATTTGCTTCCTTAACACGAGACTCCGCCTCCTTAGCCTTAGCCTCTTGCAGAGCTAGCTGTAACTTAGCTAATTCAATCTGCGTTTGCTCATTTGGAGGAGTTACATTAAACAAGCTTTTATTAATCATGCCAACAATTTGATCCTTAGAATGATGAGAGTGAACTGCAATTCCCAATTGTTGAGCAACAAGCTTAAGTTCATTCTTTGTTCTGTTTTCTATATCACACACGGTTTGCACATTTGACAAAAAATCTTTGGCTTCATCAAGTGTAGAAATAGTAGCCATCATGAATATATCACAGTCACAAAATATCAAACAATATCCTTATGATAATATTCTGAATATCCTGATATGAGGTCGCCAAATTTATGTTACGGAGCAGAGAAAGATAATGTACACTTTAAGTGAGAATACGAAGAGTCACTACTGTCCCGTAAAGTTCCAGGTTCAAAACAAAAGAGTTAGGTAAAATTACAAGTTAAAGTTTAATGCTTAAACTAACAACAAAACATTCAGGACTCATAAGGATAATGTAATGGCAAATAAACAGGTTAAATATATGGTTAACTGCAATAGCCTCTATTAACACGAAATTAGCAAGAGTAAATTTATCTAAGTCAGCCCTGATAAAATGAGATACCAGATAATACTCAGTGAATGCCAGATAAATTCTTACAGATACAAACTATTATCAAAAATGACTGACATAGAACTCAACATTAATCAATAACCTCACTAGGCCTACAAATTAAACTTATGCTATACAGTACAAGAAAAAATACAACAACAGTTATACTCAAATTACACACAGCTGCTAGATGTTTGGAGATTTCTTGAGCACTCACAATAATAATAATATCTGTACAGGGGAGGACAGAGATGTGAACAAAATGAGGAGCAGATCTAAGTGGCAATGATGCAGAGACTGAGCTCATTATATAGGGGCCAGCAGAGCCTGATACAACTTGTAAGCAGGACGCGCAAATGAAGCGATGGGGACAAACGGTCGACAATCCCGCACTGAATAACAGAAAGGACGACTTACTCTACTATAACGGTAGAAGGGGGGACTGAGGCAGAACACGCTCGTGATCAAACATGCAGCAACTGTGCGTTAAAATTACACAAAGGATGATGAAATCATAGGCTATGTAACAATATATATATATATATATATATATATATATATATATATATATATATATATATAGATATAGTGTGAGAGAGAGAGAGAGAGAGAGAGAGATGTCTGCCTGTCTGTCTCTCCCGTATAGGAATCAAGGAAGATGCATATAGAACTCTTAACAGCTCTGACAGGTGTAACTTCTCACGAAGAATTTCAACGTTTTAAACGTGTACATTACATTAATTAAAGTGGCTCGTAAGATGGCCAAGATTAAAATTAATTAGAAATACTCTAGTCAGCATGGTGAAAAGATGGTAGCCACTTATCGTAGAATTTTTTTGCTTCTATAACCGTAATATTAGCTACAGCCCGTCGCATGGGGAGACGGATTGGTGGGATGGGTGGGCAGGGTTGATGGGTGGGTGGGTAATGGGAAAATAAGTTCATGGTAGGAAAAGGTCCATGTAGAATTTAACCCTGCAACAGTGGACCAAAGGATAAAATGGGAACCCGAGGGTCTTCTGTAAGGAGTGGCCATCCACGGTCCAAGGTAATGCACGGTCATACGGTGCTGTTTTACCCAGGCAATGCACGGAACTCCTAGTTATAAAAAATAATTGCCGTGCTGTCCTTAAAGATAATGAGCATATTTCTTCCAACGTACAGCACAGTGAAAGGGAAAGGGTGTAATAGAATGGAACATATCTTTGACATTTACTGAGGACTGCCTTTAGTGATGTCATATGCTTATTTGTGAACATTATCCTTGGAGTGGAAAATAACAATTCTGTTTTTGTTTCAGCTACATTCTGGCTTCCATGAAACAAGTGGATAAAACTGATGGGAAACTGATTTATTATAATTAAAATCTGGTGGCACAACTGCCAGGGTCATATGCCGCCGAGCAACAAGGTAGAGGACGCCGGAAATAAAAAGTGCTTATTCAAAATGAAGTTAATTTATTATTATAAACAGAACGTGGAAAATAACAAAAGAATAGTTTATAAAATACCATTCACTTGTAAAAGAGAAAAGAGATCCGCCCCCTGAAGAAAACTAAAAAAACACCAATAAAATCGCTGGAAGCTCCACCATAGTAGACAATAGATATCATCTGCCCCTTATGCCTACAAAGGAATCTCTGACGTAGGTCCCTTAGACTTGGACACTCGACTAGCAAGTGTCTGACAGTAAAACGGTCGGGAAAAGGGAAGGTAAAGGGTTGTGTGTGTTTGACACTAAGGCCGGTTCACACAAGCCAAATCGCAGCCGTTTTTTTCGCCCATTTGCGGGAAAAAGGTGCCGATTTCGGCATTTCTTCCGGAAAGGTGTTCACACGTGCGGGGATTGCAGAGACAGGAAAGTGGCTACAGTGTTTACAAAGATGGACAAAATAGTTCAGTTCAGTCCAACTGCCACTCAGCTTGCCAGTGGCTTCAGGGGCCTTATGCATAAATTTTCTTAAGCATAAAACCATGTACAACATTCCTTGTGTATACCTTTAACTCATATTTCAATAATCATACTTTTATACTCATTTTCATACCAGATACACCCAAACTGGAATAAACGTTAAAGTGAGAGTAGCAGCAGGAGCAGCAGCAGCAGCAGCAGTAGTAGTAGTAGTGTAAACACACGAGATGTATTCGTCTTCGTTCCCAGAGCTTTGCCTTGTTCAGTGTTTCGATTTACATCGGCCCGGCCTCTTTCTCTCGATTCCGGCAAAAAAAGCGGCCGGAATTTCTACCTGGGAGCAATTTCCAGGAAAAAAAAAAAAAAAACGGCCGCGATTTTGCTCGTGTGAACCGGCCTTGAGAGAGAGAGAGAGAGAGAGAGAGAGAGAGAGAGAGAGAGAGAGAGAGAAGGAATTGCAGTTTAGAAAGTCAGCCAGAGAGACTGCTGAGATTGTAAACTGGCTGGGGAAAAGGGATCTGAGAATGACAGTGTAGGGAATGTGGAGCACCAGTGAATGTGCCTGGAAGTGAGACTGGAGGGAGAGCTGGAGAAAACGTGCGTATATGAGAGTGAAAGTAGAGGTGCGTGAATGTGCCTGAATCTAGCCGTGAAGTACATAAGAATTCTTGCGAGCGTAAGAGAAAGCGAGGGTGAAAGTTGTCCATGTGTAAAACCGGTAATGGAAACAGTCGGTCCCATGTTACCCCACTGAGGCGGGTAGAGAGCTGAGGTTAAGTTAGCTTAGTAATGGAACAGTTTTAATACTGTAGTGTCGGTACGATTACGATTTTATATGATTTTCCCCTGTCATCATATGATTTTAATCAGTTACCGGGACCTGAGAAAAAATTTGAACGATTACATTACTCCCTGAAATACGGTGGCTAATTGTGTTTCTTAGAGGCAAGCGACTTAATCAATGAGGAACAGATTCCTCCTAGATCATGAGTACTTTGTGTGGGAATGCACATAAGAATAACAGACACTACGGTGAAAGCGCTGAGGAACATAATACGGAAAAAGTGCGAAGGAATACCCTGTGTTTGGACGAATATAGTTGTACATTCACCAGATATCAATAGCATCAGAGCAGACTTGTCAAAACAACAGCAGAGCCATCATCATATTCATGAGAGAGAGAGAGAGAGAGAGAGAGAGAGAGAGAGAGAGAGAGAGAGAGAGAGAGAGAGAATAAGTGTCACATCAATTTCATAACTGCCTCACTACGAACGTATTGGTCCCTGCTTCCCAAAATACTTGCAATTACAGCTCATGTGAGAGGTCAAGATCACACTGATAATGTATTGTTTGCAACATCTGCAGCATGGCTCTCATCTACATCATTTAGAGCATTAAGAGAAGTGTGTGTGTGTGGTGAGAATTTTACAGTAAATGTGCCTAAGAACTGAAGCTCATTCATACACGTACTTCACTAAGGAATATTTCTTTTACCTACCAATAAAGAAGTGTATTTAGCCTTGGAAAACTCCCCAAATTGAAAAACTTAAATACCTTCCCCAAAATCACATGTATTCCTTGGTGGCCTACGTATGTATTTAATATTATGCGTTGCCGGATTATTTTTTTTTTCAATCCGAATCAGGGTAAACGTGTCTAACCATTCCAAAAGGGCGATCAGTTCTCATCCGTTTCACACACCTTAACCTGTCACCAAACTGCATTGGTGCTATTACCAACAATCTATACCGATTTCATTCTGAGGTCGCCACATCCAGGACTAGTGAAGTAGTATAAGCAAAGGTATGTACCTAGATGTTGATCAGCAGAACCTGTTTACAGCAACACTGAAGTCTTCAAACTGTTTATTGACCCAGTCTCGTCTAGAAGTCCCGTGTTTCCAGACAAAAGGTAATGTCTCCAACGACTATCTAAGAAAACATTTTAGGCCTGTTCTGATTAGCTGATTGGATTTTCGAGGCACCTGCCTTTAAATCAGCATGTACTTATTTACCTGTAAGTACTGTACTGTATATGATTTCTCTGAATCATATCATAATCAGGTAACTCTGCACCCTGTATCAGTATTATAATAACAAATACATTTATGAAGAGACTGTAGTAACGTACTGTACTGTACAATAGTGTGTTTATCTGGAGTGTAGTGTTGTGTAGTGTAGAGTCGTGTTTGTAGTGTAGTGTACTGATGTGCAGTGTAGTGTAGTGTACTGTGTAGTGTGCAGTGTAGTGTAGTGTGGAGTAAGGTAGTGTAGTGTGGTGTAGTGTAGTGGAATATAATGTAGTGATGTGTAGTAGCGTAGTGTAGTTTAGTGTAACGAAGTGTAGTATAGTGCAGTGTGATGTAGTGTAGTGTGGTGTGGTGTGGTGTAGTGTAGTGAACTGTAGTGCAGTGCAGTGTACTGTAGTGCAGTGAAGAGTAATGTAGTATAGTGATGGGTAGAGCAGTGTAATGTTGTATTGTGAAGTGTAGTGCAGTGTAGTGGAGCGTAGTGTAGTAGTGTAGTGTAGTGATGTGTAGTGTTGTGTAGTGTAAAGATGCGTTGTGTAATGTAGTGTAGCGATGTGTTGTGCAGTGTAGTGTAGTGTAGCGATGTGTAGTGCAGTATAGCGGAGAGTAGTGATGTGTAGTGTAGTGCAGTGTTGTGTAGTGTAGTGATGTCTAGTGCAATGTAGTGATGTCAAGTGCAGTGTGGTGATGTCTAGTGCAGTGTAGTGATGTCGAGCGCAGTGTAGTGATGTCTAGTGCAATGTAGTGATGTCTAGTGCAATGTAGTGATGTCTAGTGCAATATAGTGATGTCTAGTGCAAAGTGGTGATGTCTAGTGCAATGTAGTGTCGTGTAGTGTAGCGATGTGTAGTGCAGTGTAGTGTTGTGTAGTGATGTCTAGTGCAATACAGTGGAGCGTAGTGTAGTGGTGAAGTGCAGTGATGTGTAGTGTGGTGTAGTGTTGTGTAGTGTAGTGATGTGTAATGTAATGTAATGTAAAGATGTGTAGGGCAGCGTAGTGTAATGTAGTGCAGCCGTGTATAGTGCAGTATAGTGGAGAGTATTATAATACTGTGTAGTGCAGTTACGTGTAGTGAAGTGCAGTGTTGTATACTGTAGTAATGTATTTTGCGTGTAGTGTTGTGTAGTCAAGTACAGTGGAGTGTACTGTAGCGAAGTGCAGTGACATGTAGTGTAGCGTAGTGCTGCGTAGTGCAGTGATGTGTCGCGTAGTGTAATGTAGCGATGTGTAGTGCAGTGTAGTGTAATGGTGTGATTGCACTACGGTGAAGCGCAGTGTACAGATAAGTAGTGTAGTGATGTGCAGTGTAGTGTAGTGTTGTATAGTGTAGAGTAGTGTAGTCCTGTTTCATTCAGACTTTGCAGGCGTCAGGCTTTATTGAAAGTCCTGCTTCAACTGACAGCAAACTGAAGACAGTTCCCTCGAGGTCCATTAGCTTATGGCACTTGCTCAAGGGACGAAGTGTCAGGTAGTTCATGGGATGATAAAACACTGACTTTTAATTCACTCTCCTTTTCTTGTGCCTCCGCATCTGGCCACATTATACCATAGCCTCTTGAGAAAAATCACACATGTTTTAATTTGTGTAACTGTTAGAATCTTTCATTCATTTTAATGAAAGTTTCTCAGTTTGAAGAGAGTATAAACAACCCTTTTGACCCTAAAGTATAATAAATAATCATAATTTCATGACGTTTACCATATAACGATCATAATTACCAGTGGCCACCTCTTGCACTTCGAGTTTATCCCCTTCACTGTGTTGAGGTCTAGTGTATACTATTTGTGCCATCACCATACAATATCATTTTCTTTCGGAGAAAATAGGTTCTCGGAGACACTGTCTATCCTGCTGACCAGGATAGGTCTATCAAGCCCAAGATAACCGTCTGAAGGTGGACAGGATAAACGAAACTTACATCACTGTACTGAAGTGGTTACGACATTTCACTGTGCATTGCTTGTTTTATATCTGCAAGAAATACTAACATTTATCCTTTTAGTACAATGATGTCTTTATTTAGCAATACAAGAACAGTCGTAGGGAAAGAGGTTAAGGAGTAAAATACTCAGAATGGTAACGCCAACGTTCCCATTTGGAGAACACTGGAATAAATATTAATACAAAATCAGTCTATTGACTTTTTTTCCTGAGTGCAGAAATAAAATCATTGGTGTTCAGTTATCATATATATTGAAATCATTTTTTTTTTAAATAAGTTCTGATACATTTTTTTGCTCTTCTGCTTTTCACGATTGTTTACCACTAGGGATTTTTTTTTTTTTTTTTTTTTTTTGCTAAAATCTTTGCCATTTTTCACCAAATTTATAATGAGTATTTCCTTAGAAAGTATTATCCCTCTTTAAATCATTAACAAACTAAAACGGCATAACTTTGTAAAGATAGTACATTATTTTTAATGTTCCCAAAATGGGAATGTTGGCATGCTGCCCTATAAAATATATCCATGTTCATACTGGAATAAGCAGGTTTCAGATCTACTACTACATCACTACCTTACAGGCTGAAGCAAGCTGATCCTTGCTGCGAATGGACGCCCCCAAGATATATAAGCTCACTGGCTCTGCCATGATTATTACTTCATATTTACTCGTCTCAGACGCAGATCCCAAGAGTCTGCTGACAATGGAAACATCACAGTTATAAAGGTTGATTCACTTTGTTTTCTGCCATTCATTATGTGATGCCAATGATAGCTACATATCTTATTATGATTAATAGTTTAACGACTGGTGTTTATTTACTTGTTTGTGTTTTGAAGTTTATTAAAAGAAAAGCTTGTTCTCTTCATTACTCCGTTTCATATTTATTGGCTGTGATCAATAGTACTGTAGTACAATAATATGTCCGATATTTCTTTAGCTCACATAATGCGGCTGTTAAACAGCTTGGGTTATACCTTTGACCCCACAATCCGAACCCCAACTTAACCAACAAATTTACCTGAGCCCAGAAACAATTGATCACATCAAATTTTGACGATTGTAGGGAAGGGTTTTACCTTTAAACCTATTCCCCTAGGTTGTTAAGCCAACTGGGTTATATCTTTGTCCCCAGAATCATATTTCTAAATAATCAACTAAATTGCCCTGAGCTCCGAAGCAGTTGGTTCATTAATATTCCATTGGACCACCTAAGGCCTGTACAGCGTGGAAAGTCTCCTTCTTTAGTTTTATATAGTTTGCGAATTTCATCAGTACCGCCTCTCTGCCTTGATGGTTGCAGTGTATACCGTCAGCCTTTAGTGTTGCCTGGACAGGCTTAGCATTAAAGTTAACTAAATCCCTTCCACTGCATATTCTCTGCAACTTTCTATTTACGGCCCTGCAGACGAATTCATACAGTATGTGCCGTAACTAACCAATGCATCATATGATAAATTTCTAGGCTCAAGGAGAGTTATGGCTACAGAGGACTTAAATGATCCTTCAGTTACCCCCACCATGGCCAGCATATCTTCCTGGAAATAAGTTAGATTTGGGTGACTTTAACGCCCATCACTATCAGTGGAGTAGCATAAGGAATGATGGTCGTGAGGAGCAAGTAGCCATCCTACTGCTACAGCCCTACCTCTGTCTTCTGGATGATGGAAAAGTGACTCGAGCAGATGATCATACAGATAACTTTTCGGCAATAGACTTCTCAATGGCCTCCCACAGGTAACTTTCTGACAATAGACTTCTCTATGGCCTCCCCAAGTATACGTTGAGATTTCTCATGGGACCCTTATGACTGTTCTTTGGGAAGTGAACATCTACCCATCTGTCTTTCATATACACACGATATTATTAATTTCAGGCCCACAAACCCTAAAATTTAACTATAAGAAAGCAGATTGGGGATTGCTCTTAAGGCTTGCCTATTTAGATATATCTGGGGAGACCATAGATGTAAAAGTCCAAAATTTAACGAATTACATTATATGCGCAGCTGAGGCTGCAATTCCCAAGATTTCTACAGTTCACTGGATTGCCGACAAGTATTAAGGAAATGCAATAGGAGATACAGGATTTATTATCGTCAGCCTACTGAGGAAAACTTTACTGCATTCAGACAAGCAAGGGCTACGGCAAAGGAATAATTAGGAGGGCTAAACGTGACTCCTGGCGGTCTTTTGTGTCCACGGTGAATCGTTTTACACTTAAGTAGTGTCTGATCCACTATCAAAATACTATAAAATAAACACTCTTCCATCCCTGTGACCACTCTACAGGTGGACAGCAGCATCTATGACGATCCCATGGGCGTAGCTAACATCCTCACCAGGAGTTTTTCTCACGTCAGTAGCTCAGCCAATTACGACCAGCATTTTCAACATCATAAACGCATGGCTGAGTGACAAATATGAGAATTTACCACAGAAGACAGATTTCCCATTCCACCATGAACTGCTCCTTAAAACCTGTAAAGACACCAGTCTTGGACCTGATACAATCACGTATGGTATGATCCAGCATCTTAATCAAAACAACCTGGTTAAGCTGTTAGCGTTGTACAATGAGCTTTGGGCGTCCCGAACTTTCTCAAACTCATGGCACTTTGCGCATGTCTTACCTATACCCCAACAGTCTGGTCATCTTAATATGAAACCAACTTCATTTTGTCCTATTGTGTTGACTTTTGTCTGTGTAGGTCATAGCACAAATGGTTAATAATAGGCTTCTTTTTGTTTTAGAGTCGAAGAATTTGTAAAATGATGGACTATGAAGCTTCCGTAAATACAAGTTCACTAGATCATATAATGAATTTGGAGCACTGCATTTCGGAGGCATTTGCCAATGAAGAATTCATGACAGGGGTGTTCTTGGACATCCATAAAGCCATTGGCATGACTTTGCGACACTGTATATTAATGAAACTCTATTTTATTGTTTAAGAGGTACTTTGCATATTTTTATTTCTATTTTTTTAAGGGACAGAACGTTCTGTCAAACTACCCCGTAACGTAACATTGGATATATTTGTCCAAGAAAATGGGGTACTCTCAGGGAAGTGTGCTTTGTCCCACTTTGCTTAGTATTATGATCAGTTATATTTTGTCATCAGCTCCCATCCTGAGAAATCTTAAATACTCACTCAAAGTTGACGATTGTGCAATATGGCACTCGTCCCGTAATGCACATTTTTCGGCTGGGCGGATTCCAGCAGCCCTTGATTCCGTCCACCAGTTGACCTTGCAGTGGCTATTTAAATTTTCCATCCCTATGTGTGCCGCAGAAGTCTTTACTACTCGTAACGTCCCTGACTTGCATTTGACTTTGGATAATCAGACGGTACCTTTTCAAAATTTTGCAAAGATTTTGGGCCTCCAGTTTGACCACTAATTGAACATTGAATAATTCAACTGCTCGTTGTGATAAACCGTTAAGTGTCCTTAAGTACCCAGCAGGTACTACTCTAGGAGTCAACAGAAAATCATTATTAATGTTGTATAAGTACCTTATTAGATCTAAGTTAGCTATGGCTCACAGGTGTATGGGTTGGCATCTGATGCCACATTGAGGAGACTGGATGTGCTGCAAAATAAATGTTTATGAATGTGTTTTGGAGCCCTGGGGCATACATATGTAGCTCGTATGGAAGTGAAGGTGAATGTACCTTCCCTCTGTATTCGCCGTGACCATCTGCCTTTTTCATATGGTATTAGAACATCAAGAAAAAGAAATCTCAGCAATGTGGCCTGTACCCCCATGCGTCAACATCACTATATTATGTGGAGAGTTCGCCAGCCAATTGCTGTTCACGTCTACTAGTAAGTACAGCATGGTGTGGACCTCAATAACTAACCAGTTGGAACATAAAAATATAGCACCTTGGGAGCCACCCAACTTTACTGTCGACGTCTCGTGTCTCCTAGCACTGAAGACCAAGGCTCCGGAAGCAGAGGTCCACCCTTTGTTTCTTAACATCGTCGTATGTCATCTGGGGTCCCACCAAATGTATACCGATGGCTCTAAGTCAACTGAATGTGTGGATGCTAGTGTGTTGACTGAATGTGCCCTCAGATTTTGGTTGCCGACTCACACATCCGTGTTTACCTCTGAAATTTTTGCTGTCGATAAAGCCATAAACTATGCTCTTAACTCTAAACATGACTCATTTGTCACATTTTCAGACTCCAAGTCAGCCCTTCATGCCACTGCTTCTTGCAGAGGGAATTCTCATGAGATCCAGGGCTGCATCATTAATAAATTGCATTCGTGCAACAAGTCCTTCACGCTGATATGGGTGCTCGGTCACTGCCGTATTTACGACAATGAGCAGGTTGACATACTTGCAAAGTACGAAGTGGAGCTCAATGAGACTTGGGACGTTCCTCGTGATGTACAGTCTAGTCTCTCCCTCGGAAAGAAATCAATAAATCGTCTGAGGCAAGGTCAGTGGACCTGACTTCATATTTGAACTTACAAGCCATACCTGGGTGATTGTAATTATAGCCTACCAATCAACTCAGTCGCCTAGAAGAAGCTGTTGGCCAGGCTAATGATAAACTGTAGGCTCCTCAGCCATATGTTGCCATATATAGAGAGACGATTTCCCTCACACTGTGAAATCTGTGATGCGTTGTCGGCGATTTATTCATGAACGTGCCTCACCTATAAATTACTGTGGTGCAAACGTCCCCTTCATTCTTTCCACCATCTTGGATGATGGGGATATTGTTATGATCGATAAATTGATGGCTTCTCTTAAGGGAGACCTGATTGATCAAAATGATGTGACCTTTTTACTGTTTGGTGGTGTTTCTTATTCGGTGTATTATGTATATATTGTATAATTTAATTTGGATTGACAGTTGACGTATTTGGAATAGTTCCTGCTTCTAAAAGTTCTGTTTCTTGTATTGATGGCACCCGTATTAAACCATGGCCTCATCTGATAGTGCCCAGCTGATGAGTGCAAGTGTGCTTGCTTTCCATCATTTTGTATAAATTCTCTTATTAGGGCTGACAACTGACTTATATGGAATAGCTCCTGACTCCTCTGGTTCTCTCTCAGATAATGATCTCCCCTATATTAGTTTTCATGCCTCGATTGACGGTCAGCAGGCGAGGAGTTCAGGTGTGAAATGCAGAAAGGCATTACACATCTGCAGTCTATGATGTTCTCTTGGTCGATGTATTTTTCCCATTGGTGTAGGTTTAGTTATTTCTATCATTAGGCTTTAGTTTAGGTTATCGATTTGTCTGACAGGTTTATTAATGTTTCCTTTTTTCTCTCTCTCTGCATATATCTATATATAAATCATCATCATCATGATCATCATCATCCGGACCTCCTTTCCCACCCAAGGGCAGGGTGAGGAGTGGCAGTGTCCGAACAGCACAAACTTGCCCAATCCAAATAGGCCACACTTCCATTCACTCATCATTCAGGCCCCCAGAATCCTGGTTCTACCGGATATGCCAAAAAACATTCACAACATTCTGCAGCTTCACACAAACGTATCCGGTTGAGTCAATCCGGACGCTGCCATGCTCACAAGGGGTGCCAAAATCCCTGATCATGCATTTCTAATCACAACATTCATCCAGCCAGCTCGATCTCTTGTCAGTTCCCTAGCCTCACCGACCTCCAAACCTCTCTTCCTCAAACACTCATCCACCGTAATATCTCTCCACCTTCTCCTTGGCCTACCTCGTCTCCTCCCTCCTTCAAATTCGCTCAGGTAAACTTTTTCACCACTCTGTTGTTATCCGTTCTTTCCACATGACCATACCATCTCAGGACACCCTACTCAATTCTGGTGTCCACCGACTTTCTCACTCCACACCTTTCACGAATCACACTATTTCGTATCCTATCCACCCTCTGTACTCCACATACATTCCTCAACAGACACATCTCCATTGCTCTTACTCTTGACTTTTCATTTTAATGCCACACCATAGTCCCACACCCATAAGTTAGAGTTGGCACTAACACTCCCACATGTAAGCCTCGTGCAGCTGCAACACTCAAGCCTCTGTTTCTTATCAAGGCCTTCATTGCACCAGCTACTTTTCTTCCTTGTGTCACTCTACTTTCAACTTCTTTTGCACATTTTCCTTTCTTTTCTGTCACTGCACCCAAGTATTTGAACTCTCACCAATTCCAGTCTCTCTCCATTCACTGTGACATCACACTGGGAGTCACCTTCTCTCTCAGTAACCATCACTTTACTCTTCTCTACATATACTTTCAAGGCACGACGCTCACAGACATCAATGAAACTCTGCACTAGCCTACCAAGTTCCTGTCCGGTACTTGCAAACAGTACTGCATCATCAGCATACAACAAATTTGGGATATTCCACCCATCACCAATCATTACCAACGCCATCCCTCTCTCCATTACTCGTGTTTTCACTTCTCTCATCACACCATCCGTATATATATTGAACAACCATGGGGACATCACACAACCTTGTCGCACCCCCACACCGACTGTGAACCATTCACTTAGATGCCCATTAACCCTTACACGTGCTTCGCTACCATCATAAAAATTCTTGACAGCACCTAGCAGCTTACCATCTGCACCATACATGCACATAACTTTCCCCAATCCCTCTCTGTCTACTTTGTCGTATGCTTATTCCAGATCCATGAATGTCATAAACACCTTATGGTCCTTCTCACAAGCCTTCCCTGCTATGTGTCTCACTGCAAGTACTTGATCCATACATCCTCTGCCACTCCTAAAGCCACGCTGTTCATCACTCACTAGGACTTCTGATATCTCTCTTACTTTGTCTATAATAATTCTTCCATACAGTATACCTTCCCTACCACACTCAATAAACTTATGCCACGATAACTCTTGCACTCACTTCGCTCACCTTTATTTTTGTGCATGGGTACAATCACAGCCTTTTTCCACTCTGCATGCACAGTTTCACTCATCCATGCCTTCTTACATATCTCTAACAAGCACTTCATTCCACTCTCTCCATATCTGCATATATATATATATATATATATATATATATATATATATATATATATATATATATATATATATATATATATATGCAGATTGATGCTTTCCATTGAAAAACCAACAGCATGGACACACAAACAGGAGGCGTGTAGAAAATTTGTATATTGTATCAAATGAAGATTAAGTATAGTAATTTGTCATTAAAAAGTTATTAAAATCAGCCACTAAACTCAGTCACTAAAAAATAGCCACTCAAAATAGGCACTAGAACCAGCCACTAAAAACAGCCACTAAAATAGCCACTATATTCTGCCACCAAAACTAGCCACGAAAATCAGCCACTAAAAATTGCCACTAAAAATGGCCACTAAAATCAGCCACAAGAAATAGTTTTAAGAAGTACAATAATTATATAATCTAAATTTAATTGACTTACATTTCTCTTGTTTTCTAGATCATCATATACATAAAATGTTTTTATTGTGGCTAAGGAAGAGGTGTGCTTCCTGTAAATGATTGAGAGCCACTGATAATCTGATATTCGGTATGAATTGTCAACAGTTGTCAGTTTCTCATCAAGCTGTGTGAAGTTTCAGTTGTCACGCTGTCGTATTTCGAAAAGCGTTGGTTTGCTTGAAGCAGTAACTAAAACCAGGTCATTGTTTCATAAATCTTTACTCAACAGCGGTTTAACTTTATTGATGAAGTATTTTTCTTTGGACTTTCTTAATGTACGATCATCTTTATTACGTTTAGTTTTTTACTAAACTTTGGGGATCTTTTTTTTTTTTCTACTCATTTTCCCACGTGTGTATTACATAGAATCCTTTACTGTGATCAATATGGTCTCTATTAAGGGATAGTACGGAGCAGGAGATTTGAAGAGTCACCTATATTAATTCTCTTTGTTTCCACTGTAGTGAATTGCATAAATGCAGTCTCGTGTCCAGCATCACACATTTTCGTTAATTTTGAATGTATAGTTGACATAGGGAAAAGTAAATTGGCTGCCTTCAGTTATTTCAGTTCAGAGTTTACATTTTTTGTCCTCACATTTTTTTTTTTTTTTCACTTTGAAACTCGGTATGTTATTAAAATTAGCCTTTGTTAAAATTCTTTTAGGATTACTAGGCTGTAACTTTGTTTTAATAGGAGCCAGCACAAACTCCTGAAAGTCGTCAGTGTTCGCCGGATCACTAAATATCTTGGGGTCACCACCTTCTCAGAGTTGGTTTACCTTCCATTAAAAAAATTCCCATTGGGATTATTACTCGTGCATAAGGGATTATACCAGTATTATTTTCATCTTAGATATTTTACTGATGACCTAAACGAGATTTACTCTGAAATGTTCTACACAGAGTTTACTAAAAGCCATTACAGCTTATTGTGTGTTTTTGCATTCAGCACATTTTTATCAAGTGTTATGAATCTCAGTTGTTGGAAAAATTTATCATACAGTTTCCAAAGATCGTAATCTTTCATTTGGCAAATCCTGACATGATTGTATCCATTATGCACTTAGTTATGGTAAGAATTGTACGGCCGAAATGTTACGTGGCCGAAATCAGCGACCCGAATTTTTAAAGGCGTGGTATTCCTCTTGCTTTGAGAGAACGACTCATTTCTCCTACAATCTATTTTTCCACATATACTTGAGTTGTGCAGTCGACCACGGCACTATATTTTCCGGATTAATTGCTTGATTTCAAACGGCGCGAGCGTCAGGTGTGGTGTACACACATCATCAGCGCCGCCCTGGGCCCCTGGCGGCAGGCACACAAACTACGCCACGCTGCCCATGAGAGAGCACCTCCATATGAGCGCAGTGAGTTCATACGATCTTCGATTGTGTAAGTACCATATTACCTTCATCTGTTATGTAAGATACAATTTTGTTATACCCATTTACCATTTTTCCTTACAAATGTACATTCATCACTTACAAACACGACAGTGATCAATACTCAGGCCTACTCGCATGTAGGCTGTCTCTAAACTTAGATGGATGCAACCTTCCATTTCTTATATAAGCGCGATTCCACCGAGGCAACATTTCGGCAACATGTGCCATGCTACATTGTCGCATAGGCCAAGTGTGTTCCAACCAGTTCAACACAAGGCAACATGTAGCATGCGACTATGTGTCATGCAACATGTGGCAACAAGTTGCTCGTAGAACGTGACGCATGCGACAAGATTTAGCCTGTTGCCTAGTGTTGCCCGCCTTCCCACCAGTCGCGGGAAGGATTCGATGTTGAAAGCAACAAGATGAAATGGTCCCAAGAATAAAACCGTAGAATTTATAGAATATAGAAAACTTGTGGTTCTATGGGATATACGCTTGGAACAATACAAGAATAAGCAGGCTAAACTAGATGCATTGCGGGGATTAGCCAAGAACACACACACACACACACACACACACACACACACTCTCTCTCTCTCTCTCTCTCTCTCTCTCTCTCTCTCCGCCAGTCCTAATACTGTGCCAACACTAGCAATTTTTTTTTTCTGTTACATTATTCTCTCTATCTTGTCTCTTGTTAAGCTAAGGTACGGTACTTCAGATAATTTTTGCATTCATGCCTTCCTCTTGACGGCAGGCACGCAGCACCCGTCTTTCTATACATTCACACCTTTTTATAAGTTATTCTGCAATGTGTGTGTGTGTGTGTGTGTGTGTGTGTGTGTGTGTGTGTGTGTGTGTGTGTGTGTGTGTGTGTGTGTGTGTGTGTTTTACACGGTATCTACTTATATGTTTTTTTTGTTAAGCTCTTTCTATCTGCATATCTGTCTGTCTGTCTGTTATATCGTGTTGACAACTGGCTCGATTTTTGTTGAACCGGTGGAAAAGGTTTTGTGGCATTCAACATAAACATTGGCATGGATCATGCTACATGAAACAACAATGTTGACTTGTCGCAGTCAACATGTCTCCTGGTTGAATGCCGCATGCAACATACATGTTGAAAGCCAGGCAAATCGCATGCTACATGTTGCCTGTGTTGCCCCAGATGGAATCGCGCCTTAAGTTTGATAAAGAAGCCATTTTTTTCTCCAGTATTATATGTAGATGAATCAATAAATATCCTATTTTCGGTAAAGTAACACAAAAATTGTGTAACAGAGGGTCATTCAAGCTGACCCCACTTTTGCACTTTACATTAAGTTATCTGGCGAGAGGTGGCATTTTTTCCCAGTTTGTGGGGCCTCCCATTAGGGAGACATCTTTGTAAATACTGTTTCGAGTGCTTTTCAGAAGACATTAATTGTACATGAAACTTCTTTAAATTGATCATCATAATTTGGGTTATACTAGGTTGTTATACATGATATTGTTTGTATACCACTGGCTGTTTTTTATTGCTAGTTCTCTGAAGACAGGCTAAGGGTATTTGTTTTGCTGCTTCTATACCATTTTTTTATTATGTTTTGAGGATATCCACGTTGCAAAAGAACATTTTTCAGTCCACTTAATCTCGTCTCCTTTAACTGAGTTCTGTAATTATTGTTGAAATCCTTCGTCCTAAATTAAATGGTATTTTTTTTTTTTTTTAATGTGTCTGGGTTGAATAGAATTGTAGGTTAGATAATGTTTAGAACCAGTTTCTTTATAATCAGTGTCAGTAATTATTTTATCCTGCATAATATGTTTTTTGTCTAGGAAAGTGATTGTGTCTCCACTTGTATCACACATAAATTTTAGTTTTGGATATGAGTTATTCATGATGTTTATGACTGTTGAAAAATGTCAATCTCTGTCATCCCATATCATAGTAAAATTGTTCAGGAATCACATGTAGTTCTTTTTCATTTTATCTGCTATTGTTTTACCAAAACTTGCTAACACTTGAGAGTATAATGTGTTTTCTAAACATCCTAACATAGGACTGGCATAATTTGGCATAAATTTTTTTCCCAATGCTGTTCCAGATACCTGTAAGTGTGTATGTCCATTAAATTCGAATGAGTTGTTTTCCAAAATAAAACTGCTTCCTTCTTTTATTAAGTTTGCAGGCATTCGATTTGTATTAGCATAGTGTTCATCAGTCCAGTAAGTGATAACTTCATATCCAAGTTCATGGCGAGTACTGTCATACAGATTACTACATCAAGTTACGAAAATTTCATTATTATCTATTTCAGTAGGAATTTTGTTTTAAAAAATCTAGATTGTTTTTAATGTACGAAGGTACATATTTTAGAAAGGGCTGCAGTATTATATCTAGTAAGTGACTTTGATGATTGATAGGGCAAGCTGGTCCCGCAGTAATTGGTCTCACTTTAAGGTCTGCAGGGATTGATATGAAAATCACATCTAAAGAGTGGCTGTTTTCCCTCATACACACCACAAAGCCAGCCAGGAGACAGGACGTGTGTGCTGGGCGATCCCCAGGTCCTGTCCTTCCCTCTTACTGTTTTTTAACCAGCCCATATCCCACTGACCGGGCTAATGTATGGCCCAGCCTGCACTATAGGTGCAGGGAATCTTTAAACAAACGAACGAACGTGGCCCTTTTATCAGTTTGGAATTGTTTTTTTGGTTAACCATAAATTAAGCTTGTCTCATATTCAGAATAGGTTAGGTATATTTAACTTCATCTTTAGTTAGCGTATTCTTATAATTATTAATTGTCTTCCTAATGATATTCATTGTGTTTTGGTCTTTATTTTTGGTATCTTTTCATATGATTCTTGATCCTGGAAAATATCCATCACTTTTTATGCATAGAACGATGTATTCTTCTGTGCAACAGCTGACCCTTTATTAGTTTATTTAATTTCAGCATCAGTGCAGTTCCTTCGGGATTTTATAGCTTTTTCTCACCAGGTGTTAAATTGTAATATGGTTTACTTTTTGGTCACCAGGTGTTAAATTGTAATATGGTTTACTTTTTTATTCACCAGGTGTTAAATTGTAATATGGTTTACTTTTTGGTCACCAGGTGTTAAATTGTAATATGGTTTACTTTTTGGTCACCAGGTGTTAAATTGTAATATGGTTTACTTTTTGGTCTGGTAATAGTAGATCGGTTTAGTGTGAGGAAATCAGTTGCACCATTGAGAATGGTTTCTGCCAGATTTTGGTTCCCACGTAGATTTAGGTTTTGCTAGTGATTTATTATTTAACACTTTGTTGTGGAAAAATTCCTCTTGTCTTAGCTTTCGGCATAACAGTAGCATTATTTAATTCTTCGTGACAATTTTAGTCCCTTAGTAAGGATATTTCATTATCATTCAGTGTATAAGTTGAAAGGTTTATTATCCTTGGGTTTACTCTCTGAATTCCCTTCACTTCTCATTTCTCCTGAAAAAATTCTGATTAAACATATCTGAATTATTTGGATGTAATAGGTCTTGTGAGGCAAAGAATTATTCCCTTGATGTACTAGGTCTTGTGAAGCAAAATTCAATATAAAGAAATTGTTCTATAATTCGTTCAGTCCTGGAACGTAATTATCTCTTTGTTTTCACTTGGTATGTTGTTATTATTATCGGGAGGTCTTGTATCGTTTTTGTTAAATCTTTTATGAGTATAAGACTTGGGTCTTTTCTGTGGGGATGTCAGGAATGTGCTGTGCCCGCCCCGCGGGGATAATCGCGCTCCAACTGACTTTATAAAAATATTTGCCAAAAATCAGTTATTAGTCCTAGAATATTACAATTATATAAGCTTATGGTACATACCTTCAGCTTTCTCCTGGGATGTTTTTTGAGCCTTCGTCGACTACCGTAGGACTTGTGGAGACTTCTGAATTTGGGTAACGAAATCTCCACTTTACACTCCCCGATACCCGTAATATGGTTACCACTGCCTGATATTATCACTACAAACACTATTCTATGAATTTCAAGTAATTTGGATTCCATATTCTCCTCCAAAAAAAACACTGTGAAAGCAATGTAAATTATGAGCGCATACGAGCTTTCCACCCGCGCTCGTTCCCCGATGGTATTCTGTGGAAGAGCTGTCATTTATTATTCATAAACACACTCACACTTCATATTCCTAGTACTTTATTACATATATATATATATACGAAGGGTGATCAGAAAGTAATGACAGTTCGTGCTATAACATGAAAACCTTGAATGATGGGAGGTATTGGAGCAAGGAGAGTGCAGAGTTGCCTGTCCTTACGAGTTTGAACTTGTCGCCGTATGCCTGACTTTTCTTGTTTTATTGTTGTGAGTGAATGCTTCACTCTTGTTTTTGCTCTCTGGCCAGAAACATGGATTGCTCGAAAGAAGGCTGCAGGTTCTACATTTTTACGAGGTGGAAACTGGGAAAGAAAGCAACAGAGATTCGAGGGGAATTATTACAAGTTTATCCAGACACTACTCCTTCCCTGGAAACTGTTTCCCGCTGGATTCGTGCTTTCACAGCAGGAAAAACTGAATTGAAAGATGAACAACGCTCTGGACGCCCCCGGACATCCGTGACCGAAGCAACAACTGTCCGTGCACGGTCCATCATTGACGAGGATCCAACTGTAACTCTTAGGTTCTTAGCCTTGGAGCTTGATATCAGTTATGGGAGTGCATATGACATCGTGCATGAACAATTACACGTGAGGAAGAAGTGTTGTCGATGGATACCCCATTTGTTGACTGATGAGCAAAACGCTGAACGGGTGAGGATTTGTCGTGTCTGGCTTGCTGAATTTGAACCAAATGGTCCAAAACGGTTCTCAGATGTTGCTACTGGAGATGAGTGTTGGATTTCATTCTTCACAACCCGTAACAAGCAGTCAAACATGGTGTGGTTGGGCGATGAAGACCCTCGACCTCAGATTTTGAAGGAAGGATTTCGCAGCCGGAAGCGCCTTTTCACCATCTTTTTCAATTCTCAAGGACCAATATGCGTGGATGTGATGCCTGAAAAGTCCACTATCACAGCCCAATACTACACAGACCAGGTCCTTCCACAAGTCTTGGAACACAAGGCCAACACTGCACCAACCCGCCGTCGGTCTCACCTATTGCTGCACCACGACAATGCTGCACCCCACAAAGCTCGCCTCACTATGCAGTACCTGGAACAACAAGGTATAACTCTGCTCCCCCACCCACCCTACTCCCCTGACCTGGCTCCCTGTGACTTTTGGTTGTTTCCAAAAATTAAATCTGCCATCGCTGGGAAGCAATTTCATCGCATCCAAGACTTGGCACGGACCGTCAATTCAGAACTCCGAAGTATACCGTCTTCAGAGTACCACGCTTGCTTCATGAAGTGGAGAAAGAGAATGGAACGCTGCATAGAGGTTGGAGGGGAGTACTTTGAAGGAATGTGAGTCATAGTTTGATAGTTCTTCATGCTAATAAAAGTTTATGGACTCACTGTCATTTCTTTCTGATCACCCCTCGTATATATATATATATATATATATATATATATATATATATATATATATATATATATATATATATATATTGTTACGGAACAGAGAAAGATAATGTACACTTTAAGTGAGAATACGAAGAGTCACTACTGTCCCGTAAAGTTCCAGGTTCAAAACAAAAGAGTTAGGTAAAATTACAAGTTAAAGTTTAATGCTTAAATTAACAACAAAACATTCAGGACTCATAAGGATAATGTAATGGCAAAAAACAGGTTAAATATATGGTTAACTGCAATAGCCTCTATTAACACGAAATTAGCAAGAGTAAATTTTATCTAAGTCAGCCCTGATAAAATGAGATACCAGATAATACTCAGTGAATGCCAGATAAATAATTACAGATACAAACTATTATCAAAAATGACTGACATAAAGAACCTCACACGAATTACATAAACTTCACTAGGCCTACGAATTAAACTTATGCTATACAGTACAAGAAAAAATGCAACAACAGTTATACTCAAATTACACACAGCTGCTAGATGGTTGGAGACTTCTTGAGCACTCACAATAATAATATCTGTACAGGGGAGGACAGAGATGTGAACAAAATGAGGAGCAGATCTAAGTGGCAATGATGCAGAGACTGAGCTCATTATATAGGAGCCAGGAGAGCTTGATACAACTTGTAATAAGGACGCGCAAATGAAGCCATGGGGACGTAGAGTTGACAATCCCGCTCTGGACAACAGAGAGAACGACTTACTCTACTATAACGGTAGAAGGGGGGGACTGAGGCAGAACACGCTCGTGATCAAACATGCAGCATACTGTGCGTTAAAATTACACAAAGGATGATGAAATCATAGGCTATGTAACACCTCCCCACAAAGAAAAAAGAAATTTACAAAGGAAATTTCTTATTACTCTAAAACAATCTGTCTAAAGTCTGGATAAGCAATCTGCAATAACATTTTCTTTCCCCTTGACATGTTGTATGTCTAATGAATACTCCTGAAGAAGTAGACTCCATCTTGTCAATCTCTGATTTTTATCTTTAAACTTACTAAGGAATTTCAGTGGGTTATGATCGGTATAAATGACTATGGGGTCAAAACCAGAACACAAATAAAATGAAAAATGCTGTAAACCCAAAATCAAGGCCAAAAGCTCTTTCTCAATAGTTGAGTAGTTCTTTTGAGGTGGAGTGAACTTCTTACTGTAATAAGATACAGGATGTTCAATACCCTGATCATCCTCTTGCAGCAAAACAGCCCCAGCTCCTGTATCACTTGCATCAACAGCCATCTTAAAAGGCTTAGCAAAATTTGGAGTAGCGAGCACTGGCTGACTTAATAGAATAGCTTTAAGTTTGTTGAAAGAGGATTCACAGTTATCGGTCCAGACAAATTCAACTCCCTTTTTCAGTAGGTCTGTAAGTGGTGATACAAGAATAGAAAAGTTAAGAACAAATCTCCTGTAATAACCTACCATTCCCAAAAATCTTTGTAGCTCTTTCCTACTTTTAGGTCTGGGAAGATCACTTATAACCTGAACCTTAGCTCCTGGTGGTGCAACATGTCCATCACCAATTACATACCCAAGGTACTGAACTTTAGCTTGACCAAACTCACACTTTGATAAATTAGCTACAAGATTAGCATGAACTAAACGGTCAAGAAATTTACTGACATGGCATAGGTGATCTTTCCAGTTGTCACTGAAGATTAATACATTATCAATATAAACAACACACCCTGCCAAACCCTCTGTTACAACATTCATGAGCTTCTGAAATGTGGCTGGTGCATTCTTCATACCATACGGCATTACTGAACATGCAAAAGCCTTTCCTAATGTTACAAAACATGAGATCTCCCTAGCACGTTCAGTCATAGGTACTTGCCAGTATCCCTTTAACAAATCAAACTTACTTATGTACCTAGCCTTTCCGATCTTGTCTATGCAATTTTCCACACGAGGGAGAGGGTAAGTGTCTGTTTTGGTTATCTGATTAACACGTCTGTAGTCGATGCAAAGCCTCTGTGACCCACCTGGCTTAGGGACTAGAGTGACAGGAGAACTCCACTCGCTCTGACAGGGCTCAATCATCTTGTGGTCCAACAGGTAGCCAAGCTCCTTCTGGATGAGAGGAACTTTCACTGGGTTCACACGGTAAGGAGGCAATTTAATTGGCTTTGCGTCTCCAACATCGACATCATGCATCAACACAGTGGTTCTTCCTGGAGTGGCACGGAACACTTGCGGGTACTCCTGCAGTAATGCCGAAAACTCCTGCCTTTCCTTGGGAGGTAGATGAGAAAGCTTAGTCTGGAGATCATTCATGATATCAGGATTCTTCCCCAAACTATCACTCAGGCTCATACTGCATGGGAGAGCTTCACTTGCAGACTCGGGTGGAACAGCTACAGTGCAGACTGGATTATTTTCGTCCCGCCTGTGATATAACTTTAGCATGTTGATGTGACATAGTTGCTTGCTCTTTCTACGATCTGGTGTGGCGACGACATAGTTGACATCACTGAGTTTCTTCTCCACGAAATAAGGGCCACTAAACTTGGCTTGAAGAGGTTGCCCATGAACTGGTAGCAGAATCAAAACCTGATCTCCTGGCTGAAAGTGGCGTAACCTGGACTTCTTATCATACCAAGTCTTCATCTTCTCCTGAGCAGCTCCTAAATTCTCTCTCGCCAGCTGTAAAGCAGTGGACAGCCGTTCTTTGAAATTCATCACATACTCCAGCAGGTTGACGTCATCTTCCTCCGACAGCCAGCATTCCTTGAGTAGCTTAAGGGGTCCTCTTACTTCATGGCCAAACAGTAGTTCAAAAGGTGAGAAGCCCAGTGATTCATTTGGAGATTCTCTTGCAGCAAACACAACGAATGGAAGACCTTTATCCCAGTCTTTCTGATGTTCCAAACAGTATTTCTTGAGCATCGATTTGAGTGTTTGATGATATCTCTCCAACGCTCCTTGGGTCTGGGGATGGTAAGCTGAAGACGTGATCCGGGAGATGCCCAACTCTTTCAGAGACTGCTTGAAAACATTTGACATGAAATTACTTCCTCGGTCTGACTGTACCTCCTTGGGCAGACCAAACTTTGTGAAGAACCCTAGCATTTCCTTAACCACGTTCTTTGCTGAGATGTTTCTAAGTGGAATGGCTTCAGGATAACGAGTAGCCATATCAATCATGGTCAACACATAAGAAAATCCTGAAGAAGTCTTAGGAAGAGGGCCCACAATATCCACCAACACACGGGTGAAAGGCGCCTCAAAAGGAGGAATGGGAACTAGAGGTGCAACCTTTTCGGTCTGATTACACTTTCCCACAACTTGACAGGTGTGACAAGACTTACAATACCAGGAAACATCCCTGAAGATACCTGGCCAGTAGAAGTGTTTCAAAATGCGTGCCACAGTCTTCCTCACTCCAAGGTGTCCTGCCAAACTGGAATCATGAGCCACTCTAATGATATCCTGCCTACAAACACGAGGGATGACAACTTGATGTACAACCTCCCATTCACAGTCGGCTGATGCTGTTGGGGGTCTCCACTTCCTCATAAGTACTCCTGACTTTACATAATAACAAGTAGAAGCACCGGCTGACTCTTCTTCACTGTAAGCAGAGTTAGCTAGACCTTTCAACTCAGGGTCAGCAACCTGCAACTCAACCAACTCTTGACGAGACAAATTATCAACACTACGGGGTACTGCCTCATCTGGTGAGTGGTCCAAATTAGCAAGAAAAGTGTCAGCTAGGATAACATCATCATCATCATTATCCTCTAAATCACCAGTAACTTTAGACTTAGCCCTAGTGACAGCACATGCAGGGAACACATCAGGGACATCACAATCCCGGGACACAGCCACTGGCTCACTAGACAACTGAGGAGCTGGACACACTTGACTTCCACCAATATCATTTCCAAGTAAGAAAGTTACACCTGACATTGGGAGTGTCTCAACCAACCCAACCATAACAGAACCATTAACAAAACCAGACTCTAAATTCACTCTGCACAGAGGAACAGAGAAGTAATTATTCCCTACACCTTGTAAGATTACAGTTTCATCAGAGGAATTAAAATTAGAGCCTAGAACACTGGTCAGCATAAGGGATTGGCAAGCACCTGTATCACGATATATTTGAACTGATTTCCTGTCATTACTGTCCAGAGGACTGACAAAACCATCAGACAGGAAATTAGCACATGAACTCTTGAGAGTGTCACCCACGTTACTGCTCAAAAGAGGAGCTCCATCATGAGAATTTAAGTTACCCCTCAAAGCAGGTTCAGTTAACTCAGTTAAAGAATTCTGGGAACTCTCAAGAGTGGACACTAGACCAATTGACTGAATATTTAAAGACTCCTTTTTGTTCACATCACGCTGTCTCCTGAAACATCTCTCCGTAGTATGACCAAGCTTACTACAATAAGTACATTTACTTTTCTGAAATCTAGAGGTGAAGCTGGTATTTACTTCCTGAGAAACATCATCCTTATTCTCTTTCCTGTTACCTATACTCTGAGTAGAGGCAACGTACTTACTCTCAGCTTTCCTTTTTCCTCTAAAATATCTCTTGTGAGTGAGAACATATTCATCAGCTAAAACTGCAGCATCAGACAAATTATCTATTCTTTTCTCATCAAGATATAGGCTTACATCTTTATAAATACACCTCTTGAAGTCCTCCAGCAAAATCATCTGCTTAAATTTACCAAAATCAGAATCCACATTCTTAGAATTTAACCACTGCTCTAACAAATCTTCTTTGATTTTTGCATACTCAACATGGGATTGCTTATCTTGCTTGGAAGTTGTCCTAAATTTTACTCTATAGGCTTCAGGAACAAGCTCATAGGCCTTAAGAATCAAGCTCTTAACTACATCATAATTATCAGACTGATCCTGAGGCAAAGATGCATAAGTTACTTGAGCTTTACCGGTGAGAACAGTTTGAAGGAGTACTGGCCAATACTCCTTAGGCCAATTAAAACCTGTAGCTACCCTCTCAAACAACTGAAAATACTTTGTTAAATCAGATTCATTAAAAGGAGGGACAAGTTTAACATTTTTAGCCACATCAAAACCATCAGAGCTAGATGATCCAGTTCCACCTTGTTTCATGCGATACTCATGGTCTGCCTGAATCCTGGCAAGTTCAATTTGTGCCTGAGCCTGTACCTGTGCCTTTTCAATACGAGCATTTGCTTCCTTAACACGAGACTCCGCCTCCTTAGCCTTAGCCTCCTGCAGAGCTAGCTGTAACTTAGCTAATTCAATCTGCGTTTGCTCATTTGGAGGAGTTACATTAAACAAACTTTTATTAATCATGCCAACAATTTGATCTTTAGAATGATGAGAGTGAACTGCAATTCCCAATTGTTGAGCAACAAGCTTAAGTTCATTCTTTGTTCTGTTTTCTATATCACACACCGTTTGCACATTTGACAAAAAATCCTTGGCTTCATCAAGTGTAGAAATAGTAGCCATCATGAATATATCACAGTCACAAAATATCAAATATCCTTATGATAATATCCTGAATATCCTGGTATGAGGTCGCCAAATTTATGTTACGGAACAGAGAAAGATAATGTACACTTTAAGTGAGAATACGAAGAGTCACTACTGTCCCGTAAAGTTCCAGGTTCAAAACAAGTTAGGTAAAATTACAAGTTAAAGTTTAATGCTTAAATTAACAACAAAACATTCAGGACTCATAAGGATAATGTAATGGCAAAAAACAGGTTAAATATATGGTTAACTGCAATAGCCTCTATTAACACGAAATTAGCAAGAGTAAATTTTATCTAAGTCAGCCCTGATAAAATGAGATACCAGATAATACTCAGTGAATGCCAGATAAATAATTACAGATACAAACTATTATTAAAAATGACTGACATAAAGAACCCCACACGAATTACATAAACTTCACTAGGCCTACGAATTAAACTTATGCTATACAGTACAAGAAAAAATGCAACAACAGTTATACTCAAATTACACACAGCTGCTAGATGGTTGGAGACTTCTTGAGCACTCACAATAATAATATCTGTACAGGGGAGGACAGAGATGTGAACAAAATGAGGAGCAGATCTAAGTGGCAATGATGCAGAGACTGAGCTCATTATATAGGAGCCAGGAGAGCTTGATACAACTTGTAATAAGGACGCGCAAATGAAGCCATGGGGACGTAGAGTTGACAATCCCGCTCTGGACAACAGAGAGAACGACTTACTCTACTATAACGGTAGAAGGGGGGGACTGAGGCAGAACACGCTCGTGATCAAACATGCAGCATACTGTGCGTTAAAATTACACAAAGGATGATGAAATCATAGGCTATGTAACAATATATATATATATATATATATATATATATATATATATATATATATATATATATATATATATATATATATTATAGATAGATAGATATAGATGGATTTATATATATATATATATATATATATATATATATATATATATATATATATATATATATATACAGTATTCATCCATAAGTTTCTTTCAGTACTAGTAGTTTATTTTCACTCCAGGCATTCACTTTCTCCTTCAGTAAACTAGCGTAGAGAGCGAATTTTTCGATTTCACCTTCGTTACTGCAAGTATTTATATGTGCTAGAGCGTAGTTTTCACTTTTACTTTCATTACTCCAAGTATTTATACTCATATGCGTATATTACTAATTCCTTACATTTCTGTTTACATATTCTATTTTATTTACATTATTTACATTTCTATTTTATTCACACTATGTTATGCACTGTCATTTGCAGTAACTTATAAAACTATTTTCCACTGTTCAGTTATATTTACATTCATTGCTTTCACTTGCTATTTACACATTATTTACATTTCCACTTGCACTGTTTTAGAGTTACTAGCTGCAAGGCTTGGTGGATGAGTTTGAGAGAGTGTGTAAGAAACGGAATCTAAAGGCGAATGTAGGGAAGAGTAAAATGATGGTCTTTGAGAGAGGTGAAGTTAGTGAATGTACAGCGAGGTTGGATGGTGAGGAATTGGAAAATGTGAGTACGTTTAAGTACTTGGGTAGTGTGATGAGTAAGGATGGAGGTTTGGAGGGTGATGTGCATGAAAGGGTACAGCAGGGAAGAAAAGTTGCTGGTTCTTTGAAAACAGTGATAAGAAACAGGGAAGTGAGCATGGAAGTGAAAAAGTTACTACATGACAGTATTGTGATACCAACTCTAACGTACGGAAGTGAAGCTTGGACATTGTTGGAAGGACACAAGTCAAGAGTGAGAGCAGTGGAAATGAGTTATTTAAGAGGAGCCTGTGGAGTCACATGGAGAGACAGGCTGACGAATGAGGATATAAAGGAGCGTTGTGGTGTGGATGTGGATGTGATAGGAAGCGTTATGAGGAACAGTCTGAGGTGGTTTGCCCATGTGGAGAGGATGAAGGGTGAAAGACTGACGAAGAGAGTGTATGTGAGTGAGGTGGAGGGGGGAAGAGGGAGGGGGAGGCCGAGGATGAGATGGAGGGATGGGGTGGAGCGGTATATGAGAGAGGGGGGTGTGAGTTGGGAGCAGGGCAGTGAAATGGCGGGGGACAGGGCGACTTGGAGGCGATTTGTTTGTGGCCACCCCAAACGGGATTGAGGCGTCTGGCAATAGATAGATAGATAGATAGAAAGATCATGATCACTGTCCATCATTATCATTGATAAATTAGCCAGTTCACGTTCCACAGCAGTGTCACTTAGCCCTTTACCCCTTCCCACATGAGGTTTAGTAGGGGTAGAGGTCATAGGGCCCTTTGCAATGGGCTAAGAAGCAGCGGAATTGGACAGGTGCGAATCCGACATGCTTCATCTTGAAAGACAACAGCAAACTGAATGATGTGGCCTAAGGGCAGGGAAGGGTTGACAGTGTCAGTGTGGTGACAGCTGTTAATTTTTATGCTATGAAATGATTGGCAGGAAATCTAGACAATACATAATACATTAGGTAGTTCCATGTGAATGTAAATATCACTTGGGCTTCTCCCTTCCTTTCTTATATATATTTTTATTACGAGAATAGGTTATACTGCATATTTCAAGAGGAAATAAACAGGGGAATTTAGCGAACGAGTGCACGTGGGGTGTTGCCCTTTGATAATTAGCCCATTCCAGATGTATGGCAGTATCAATTAACTTTTCTCTTTCTTTTATATATTTTTTTGTATAAGAATAGGGCATAGGGCACATTTCAATGGATAAAATGAGTGGTAAAATCTGTCCAGGCTTTGCGTAGCACAGTGCAGCTGGGCAGGAGGGAGGAGAGGGTAATGGAGAGGAGGTAAGGAGGGGAGTCAAGGACAGGGGAAAAATGGCTAAATTGTCAAGAGTGGATGGGAGTACAGATGATATTAGCAGAACTGACTATTGTTGGGCACTGGTAGTACTGATAGATGATACAACCCACCACTTGAAAGCCCGGGCAAATTAAAAATAAAACTGAATCACACAAGTGACTCCCCGTGATATGATCCCTTGTGCCCAAGCATCACAAAAGTGATGCCCCGTGATTAACACACATGCACATGCACTGTACAACATATAATATGACGATACAGTAATCTCGATTATCCAACGTAACAGAGCCGTTGGTGTATCCGGATACGGAAGAAATCCAGGCATGGAGCAATATCCTACCTACCAATATCCTACCCATACCCAATCTATATGCACAGTGCCCCACCTAATTGTAGCAGTGTTCCTCGATCTTTCAATTATTTAGACATCATAACACACGTGGGACTAACCAATATAATGCTAGACACTAAAAAAACAATGAATAAACAAAAAAAATCCACAAATAAAGAAATGAAGATGACGAAGGTTGAAAAAAAGAATTTCAATCAAGTACAGTTCTTACCACCCAGAGAACGGTTGACAGGCGTCATAACTCTATAGCCCAGGGGTTCTCAACCAGGGGGAAATTTAAGTGTCTCAGGAGGGGAATTGAGGCCATAGAATGGCAAGCTCAAACTGCTGTTATATTCATCTTTTTATTGCCTATGAACACAAAACATAATGTGCATCAGTTAGGCCCATTTTTTTTCCCCCAGTGTATTGTTATTTTTATAATAATTAATGAATAGTGTGAGAAATAATGGAAGAAAATTTTCTCTCAGGTCCGTTTCAGTTGTTTCTGTGAGTGAGAAAATATGTGTGTACATAGGGTCCGAGGTGGAGGAGGAGGCTTGTCTTCTTTCATGTCTGATTCCTGTGTGTTCGTCCTGTCAGCTTGTTTTGTTTGCCTAAGTTGGAGAAACGGCGAAGGAACTACCAAAACCTCTCAAATCAAAGGGAATTTCATTTTGACTAAAAGAAATGCAATTATTTTTACGTGTTTTATAAACTGAAACCCTGAGAGAGAGAGAGAGAGAGAGAGAGAGAGAGAGAGAGTCGTCATATTCCTGTCCCGTCAGGTTTTCGTTTTGGATGTGTACAAACTAGTGACGCTGTTGGCCCTCAGGCCTCGGTAGATTCTGCCACTCACTCTCTGTTCACTTCTGCCTTACAGTTGCAAACAGGTCTGTACCGTTCTGTGGTCGTTCTGAGAAAGCTTAAAACTCCTCTACAAAATAATCCATGTAAATATATATGTACTAATATGGAAATATTAAAGCAGGTTTTCATTATCTTATGCGTATTATTCAGGTAAGCACCTTATGAGTAAGACAGTCTTGGAAAGGGGGGAATGACATTCTGCCATATGGTGGAAGGGATGAATGGGGCAAAAAATGTTGAGAATCATGCTCTAGCCTCTAGTTGGTGTACAGTAATCCCTTGTGGTCTGTGCCTCCAATGGGTACTTCATGTGTGGCTCTTTATTCCAGTCTCACATTTCTGTCCTGGATGAATCTGTGCTGTGAGGCACCAGTCCCTTACTGAACTGCGTCAGTATTTTTCATTTAATTTTGCCATATTCTTCCCTTACAAACCCTCCTCCCTTACTGTTCATCTCCGTCCTTATTCACCCTCCTTATTTCTACCCTCCCATCTTTTTCCAAGTACCCTTGAACTCCCTTGATGCTCAATTCTTCTTCATTTCCATCCCTTCCTCTTCGGCCTCACCCTTATTACGTCTTTTTTGCTGTCATCAGTAAATATTTCATTTTTAAAAGACATACTAAACGCTCTCTAATTATTCCCCGTCACGTCCTCTTCCTCCTCTCTGTATCCTCGCTCTCCATCTCTTGTTTCATTCTTCTTCTCTCGCCCGTTCATCTTTCTTCCTCTCCCACTCGGAGTATTACACCTTTAACAGTTGACATAGTCCAGTGTGAAAACAAGCGAATGGACTGAAATGCACCAACCATCATCCTCGCGGTCATAAGTTAACTCATCATGCCCGAGGGGTTCTAGTTCCTCCAGGTCATGAGTAGAAATGCAATCATGGCTATGCTGTATTTTGAAAACCACACTAATAATTTAAGTCTCAGGTGGTCACTGGCATATTAGAGTCAGCTGGATGACTTAGATGCATCACCAGGCTCGTACTTGCCACCATAGCAAAAACACAAAAACATTAGCAAATTTTGCTTTATCTGATCCATTACCAACTCGCCTGCGGCGCACACCTTCCGCTCTTTCCAAGCTGTCCCTGTCCAGGCACCCAAAGAAGAGGCTTAGTGATAGCACCGAAGAGCATGAATCATAAGCTAAAAGTCGTCCTCTTCGGAAGACAGCTACATCGTGGAGGACATGCCACCCTCACTCCCCTCTCCTATGATGCCTTTACCGGAGGAAAGTGATATCGACGAGCCCAATGAGCATTTCCCGACGACCATACCATCAAGAGAATTGGGAGAAAGCTTAGAGAAAGAGGTAGTGATCGAAGAATCAGGAGGGGACGCTAAATTCACGTGTTGAAGAAATGCCACGTGAAGCTCAGTTACTCTCGTACGCATCACTCACACCGTGCTGCCTCGTTTGCACCACCACCATCACCCCAGCCTGCTACTACAAGGGCGACTTCTCCACCACCTTTCCCTTTTATTGTGTCCCATATAAGAACAAATGGTGCTGCTGCAACCACCACCATCTGGCAGGCAATTTCGTTACCTCCCTCTCTTATGCCAGGTATACTGAGGCTTGTTTCATCCCTACAGTTCCTTCTGTTTCACACACCCCATTCCCTACTGCTAGAAATCGAGCTGGTGGGTGTGAAGACCGCCCAGCAGGCCGAGGGGAGGCGGCATCTGAAGCACGGGGTTAGCGCGCAGCCTACCACCCAAGCCAAGGTAGGTTGGATGCCTTTGCATGGAGGAAAGCAAGAGATTTCAACTCGAGCCTCTTGCCTTTGTTGAGTCAGAGGTCAACATGCAGCCACAATTTCCGTGCACGAACAATCTATCAAAGGCTTTTTTCTTGGCCTTTTCTTCTAGTGACCGTAGTACAGTTTTTGGTAGACTGATATACACGTTCGCGAAATTGCCACGATGAAGTTTGGGAGCCGACTACTGTCAGTGAAAAGCACGTATTGGCTGCATTGACCACGCTTATGCCATGTATGAAAAACCATGTGCTGAACGAATACTGGACAGTGCATTAGCTCACCACAACACCTATGTCCGGTAAATATATGCCTCATGACAGGTGTCTTGACATTATGAGGTGCCTGAACTTTGCCACAAACATGGAACCTCATCTGAACGACAAGCTGTAGAAAGTTCACCTGATTTTGGATATCATAAAGAACTCATTCCTTTTTTTTTTTTTTTCCGGAAAGGCAAGTAATCTTTAAGAGGTCGATAAAATCGCTAAGATTATATTGCGGAAAATGATGATATTTGTACTGATCATATATAAAAGCATGAAGAGTATTGATTTCAAACGAATGCTAGTCTCAGTTACTCAGGGAACATGCTCTCCTTAATTTAAGCTCCGATCAGTGATCACAGGGAAAGTTAAAGGGGAGGGGAGTGATTAATCAATGAGAGCAGTCGAGAGGTAAGGGTAGGAGAGGGAAAGCAGATAATGTAACAAGGCATAAGAGAAGAGGGGAGAGAGCGAAGGTGATGTCGTGTAAAGTGTCAGGGCAGGATGAAACTGACAAGAATAAAACCAGCGGCAGTTGAAAGAAATACCAGTGACTGTTTATAAAGGAGTCAGATAATGATCAGGTGAAAAAAAAATGAATGTGGTATTGGGCAATATCACAGGCAGTAAAGTTAGGAGAATATGTGCAAAGAAGCTAAGAAAAGTGTATTTCTTGATAATTGCTGATTGAAGATAAAAATGAAGGACAGAATGAAGTAATGGCAAAATAAGAAATAACAACTGTATAAAGAGGTCTGTCGATGGATTAATGAGATAATGTGGGAAGAAATGTACTGCTGAACAATGGATGGAGAGGAATGATAGGAGGCATGCACAACTTCTTGATGGAAATATTTGCACGAACAGTTATGGCGTATGTACTGTAGAATGATGCAAACCACACTAGCGTACTGTATCATTATAAATGATCATAGAACTAACTGAGGTTTTCATATAAACATATACCATATATCAGTTGCAAAGGCAGGTGATTATATATATATATATATATATATATATATATATATATATATATATATATATATATATATATATATATATATATATTATTATAAACATATACCGTATATCAGTTGCAAGGCAAGTGATATATATATATATATATATATATATATATATATATATATATATATATATATATATATATATATATATATATATATATATATTATTATAAACATATACCGTATATCAGTTGCAAAGGCAAGTGATATATATATATATATATATATATATATATATATATATATATATATATATATATATATATGAGAGAGAGAGAGGAGTCAGTACAACCCCATACACCATAGACCTCATGAATTACGGTTAGGGATGGGGCGATGTGCTTTTTTTTTTTTTTTTTTTTTACGTGTCCGACTCTGGGCTAAGGCTTCAGGGCCTATTTCTCGGGGGCAGTGACCTATCCCAAGGCCCAGCAGTCCTCCTACACCTTCCACATGTCACCACTTCGGCGCTAACACCCACCATCCATATTGAAAACATGCTAGGGCTGTCTCATACAAGATTGGTGTATTGGTATTAGCGGGGGTATTTTTACGACATGTCGGCGGGTCAACTGGTAGAATAGGAAAGTCTGCATTTTAGGATATTCAAATCCTTAAACTGTTCCCTGCCCCAGCCGGGATTCGATCCTGGGTCCATTAGGACTGCAGGCCACCTCGCTACCGATTCAGCCACCGCCTTCCCCAGGAGGTGAATCCGTCTGAGTCCGAGGCCTTGTGAGATAGACCCTGAGAGATGCAATGCTGCCGGGTGGTGTAGCTGCCAAAGGACGTTAACCAGCATGGAGAGAATATAATTATTAGATACTGTAGAACCAACGCAAGAACATTCAGGTACATCCCAGGGACACGGAAATTGCAAGGTTCTTACGTTACATTAATGTATCATATTGTCGTTGAAGGAGGCCTAGTGTGCTACCTGATGTGAAGTAATTATTCTACGACAGAACAAAGGTGTCTGCAAGAGGCCCTTGACAAAACTGTCCTTAACGTAAATTTTTGAATAAATTGTGTTCATGTTTGATGGATGCCTTATGAGACTGCAGAATCGTGAATTACATCAGACTTTTCAAACCATACCTCTTTTTATTGATCATGTTACAAACTTTTTCTGAACTGGGAAAGATAAGACCATCAGATAATTGTGAAATAAAGGGGGATGAAATGATATGTTAATAGATGGGTATATGGCCACGTACATGAGGACAATAAGCGTACTATATCTCCTATTTTTTGCAGCCAGGGCATGGTGCTTTATTAACATGTGTTTATTCTAGACAAGAGGATCAGTTGACGTGAATTCTTCTGAAAACCTATGAGAAATGTAAGCAGGTGAGCATCTGGGACAGTGCAGAAATCTGGCGTAAGGTGCCACAATGGGATGAATATGAGCATGAATTGCACTCTGGGGTAAGACGGTAGTGGTAGTGTCATAACAGGCTGTGCTATGGGCCTCTGACTGAGGGGCTGCAACAGTTAATAGCCTGGTTGAAACTCTGCCTGTGATGGTGCAAGGCTCATAATCAACATATATGAAGAAAGTAATTGGTTTCCAAAGTAGTGGGTGGAAACTCATGTCTTCTGGGGAGTCTGAAGTTTATGAACTCGAAATGTGAGTCCTTGTTACCTGTCGATAAAACAGATGAGGAAGAGGAGAAAGATGTCATGTGTGGCAGCACTACTCATGTACATTTAGCTGTGTCAGAGATGTGGTCAACAGGAATGCTATGAGACAGAAAATTAGGAATACTGTGCTGAAGGGCTTCAGGAGTAAGTCTATTGTATTGCTTTTCATGAAATGAAGGTGTCCCTAAAAGGCCTATCAAATAGCGAAATTCTTGATCTGGATGGAGTTCCTGCAGAAGCATTATCTTTGTGCATCGCAAGCTTATCATTATGGATGTGTGTCTTCGTAAATGCTTTTGTTTATCATTTATTCATTCCAGATCGGGTGCTTGTTTTTACATTTGTTCCTTTATTGAAGAGTAAAATCAATATTCCTACTCTTTCGCCTAAGTACAGATTGGAATGTAATGCAGCATTATCAGGGATACTTAGAAACAATTCTTATACAGCAAACCTATTTGTTTTTTGCCTAAAAGTTGTTGAGCTACGAAAATAGTCACAGGATTGAAATATATGTATGGAAAATAAAACTTTCCGGTACTTATTATAACATGGTGGCCTCCCTGTTGTATCCAGTTTCTTGATGAAAGTAATGCACTTTGCAAGGTGAGGTACCTAAATCTTTTTGATAATTTGGTTGCTGGAGGCATTCCTAGGTACTGTGCATCTGCCACCACTTCCACCTTTTACAGTCAGCGTTGTCAGTCCCATCTCTCCGTGAACGTGAACCTTGTGTTGGTTGAGTCACGTTTCACGCCACCAGTGATGAAGGAAAACGGGCAATCGGGGAAATTTTCGAGCTATGTGGGGTAGGACGTCGGGAGGATGACTTTTTTTTTTTTTTTTGTACAATAGGAGAACAGAGGAAGGAAAACAAATGAATTAAATATAATCCAGATAATGGGTGTCCTTCATTTATAAGAAATTTATAACAGCTGGACTTAACCAGCTGTAGGGTGAAATTTGGGGTCAAACCACTATGGGAAAGGGAGTTCCAGAGAGATGCAGTTCGGGGAGTAAAGAGTTGTGATAGGCAGAATTTCTGCAATATGGTACTGCCTAAGAAATCTTGATGAACCCTGGGCACGGAATAGAAATAAGTTTATACATCCAAAAAGAGCCTTAAGAATAGGAAACTGGAATGTTCGAACTCTCAATCAGGCTGGTAAAATGGAAGAACTTATTTCAGTGTTCAAGGAATACAAGATGGATATTTGTGCTCTTACAAGAACGAGGTTGCTTGGAGTTGATAAAATGAATTTGGAAGATGGTATTACTATGTTGGTTTCTGGTAGGAGTGATGGAAATCATTGCCAAGGAGTAGGCTTACTGCTGAGTAGAGATGCTTGTAAGGCAGTATGTGAGTTTGAACCAATTAATGAGCACTTGCTTTATGCTCGTTTAAAATCTGACCATGGTAATATCAGTATGGTTGTAGGGTACGCTTCGACAAATGAGGCTACTGATGAAATGAAGGATGACTTTTATGAGATACTGCAGGATGTAGTGAATAGAGTGGCAAGACATGATGTGTTAGTTTGCATTGGTGATTTTAATGCGATTCTTGGCAGTAGTAGGGATGGCTTTGAAGATTGTATGGGTAAGGAGGGTGTTGGTATAAGAAACGAAAATGAGGTGCGATTTGGAAGCTTTTGTTTGGTAAATGACCTTATAATTGGTGGAATTATCTTTGAGCATAGAAAAATACATAAGACTACTTAGATTTCACCATGTGGTAAATATTGTAACCAGATTGACCACATTGCAATTAGCAGAAGGCATAGGAGTTATTTGCAAGATGTTTGCGTAAGGAGGGGGGCAGATATAGGTAGTGATCATCAACTTGTGTCAAAAAATAAAATAAAACTTAAGAGAAACGTTAATGGTAATTGTACAGGAGGAAATAATTATGATTTTTATGAGCTGAGGAGTGATAAGAACACGAAGGAAAAGTTTCGGCGGGAATGTAGGAACAGGTTTCTAGTCCTGCAGACTTTGATGGAATCTGAAGACAATGATATTAATCAAATGTGGAGAGAGGTAAAAGAGGTTTTGCATGAGAGTGCTAAGGTTACTATTAAGAAAAAGGGAAAAGCGAGAAGGAAAAAGTGGATGTCAGATGAAACATGGAATGTAATTCAGAAAACGAAAGAGGCTAAGTTAAGAAGTGAAGAACAACATGTTGATGGTCAGGTAGTTGAAGTACTTAGAGCAAAGTACTGGAGTTTAAGTTCTGAAGTAAAATGACTCGTTAGACGTGATAAGAGGAGGCTATATGATGAAAAGGCAACATAGACAGAAATTAAATTAAGTAAAAATGACGGTCAGAGCACAAGAGCAGCGTATCAGGCCATAAAGGAGTTAACTGGGACTGAAAAGAGAAGGAAGGAAATACCTGTACGAGATAGAAATGGTTATTTGATGACTAAAGATTTGGATATAAAAGGAAGGTGGGAAGAGCACACTGAATTTATTCTAAATAGACCAATTCCAGCTGAAGAGGACATTTTGCCAGCCAAGAGAGATTTGCAGATAAAAACAGGGGATATAACCTTGGAAGAGGTAGCAAAATCTACAAAGGAGTTAAAGAATTTTAAGGCCCCAGGAGAGGATGGAATATTTCCTGAAATGATTAAGGTGGAAAATGACGAGTAGATGAATGCGCTTTTGAAACTTTTTAATGTGGCTTGGGATAATGGTGGAATTCCAGAAGAGTGGAAACATGGAGTAATTTTAATAATACTAAAAAAGGGAGATTTAAGTGTTTGTGGAAATTGAAGAGCGATAACTTTGACACCTGTAGTTGCAAAAGTCTTTTCCAAAATCTTGTTGAACAGAATAGATCCAGTAACTGACAAAATTTTAAGAGAAGAACAAGCGGGATTTAGAAAGGGTCAAGGTTGTAATGATCAGATTTTTACTGTGAGGCATCTAATGCAACAAGGTAATGAGATGAAAATGTCACTTAATATGTGTTTTGTGGATTTTGAAAAGGCGTTTGGTAGTGTTTCACTTGGAGCTGTGTTGAAAATTATGCGATTCTATAGTATACCAGAAAAGTTTGTAAATATTATTAGAAGCCTGAATGAAGGTACTTTTTATAAGGTAATAGTGGGTGGTTCTTTGAGTAATCCATTTCAAGTTAGGTCAGGAGTGATTCAAGGAGGAGTTCTTTCGCCATTGCTGTTTGTTTTGGTTATGGATTATGTTATGGGAAAGGTTGTAAGGAGAACAGGTGCAGGAATTAACTGGGAAGAAAATAAGAAGCTGATGGATTTGGACTATGCTGATGATATTGTACTGATTTGCGGAAGTATTTACGAGATGCAGAGGGTGCTTGACTGTCTGGTGGAGGAAGGAGAAAAAGTGGGATTGGTAATAATTTGTGGAAAGACTGAAATTATTATGAACGTGGAGAACCAAATCGACAGTGTAATTGGGAATAATGTAGTGAAGAATGTAGAAAACTTTAAATATCTGGGAACGATTGTATCATCTAATGGATCATTAAACAAAGAAATTGAGAAGAGGATTAGACAGGCTTGGCGAGCTGTTATAATGTTGAAATCTGTTTGGAATGATAATATGCTTTAGGTACATACTAAAGTGAAAATTTATAAGTCCATGGTTAGACCAGTTTTAATTTATGGGCATGAGTCATGGTACAGTACAATTGCAACAGATCAGAAAGTATTAGGATTTGAGAATAAAATACTGAGAAGGATTCTTGGGGTAAAGTGGCAAGACAGAGTTACAAATGAAAGAGTAAGGGATATTACGAGAGTGGAACCAGTTGATGAATATGTAAGACTGTCTCACTGGAAATGGTTGGGGCACATATACAGAAAAGAAGGCAGTTTAATACAGGATGTGCCAGAGTGGAGTGTTAGAGGAAGAAGAGGTAGAGGTAGGCCGAGGGAAACCTGGTTGAGGACAATGAAAAGAGAAGCAGGAGAGGAGTGTTGGTGGGACCTGAAGGATATGGCAAGAGACAAATATTGGTGGAGAGAGTTCATCGATGCCCTATGCATCCCGTGGGGTGCCACAGGAAATGACTGATTGATTGATTGATTGGTAGTGTGACAGTTCAGTCATGAGCGCTACCAGATGCTCGTGTATCGCGGGGTAAGGTGTGGAGAGGTGGCACAATAGATGCAAGTTTGTCTGAGCATTTGCCATAAAAGTATCTGTAAAACAATGCAAGGGAGGACACATTCCTTCTTACTTGTAGGGGAGGCATTTCATTTGTAATAATAGAGTTTTTGTTCCCATTCACTGATCTTAGGTAAGTCTTGATTTATGGAGATTGCTGTACTGAGTTGTGAATTTGAGATGATAAATTTGTGACTGTTTAAGTGTTAATGAACTGTGAAGTGTTGAGTAATGTGAATATGGATGAATGGAATTATGGGTGACGGATAAGAGAATATTAATATGAATCAGGAATAGGGATAGAGTTGGAGCCAAAACTGATCCTTGTGGCATGTCAGCATTAATTGAGTGGAAATTAGAATATACATCATCTACTTTTACTTTTATCTTCCTATAACTAGGATATGAGACAATCAGATGAATAAAAGAAGATAGGCCATAGCACAGAAGTTTGGACAGCAGGGAATCGTGCCACACTCTGTCAGAACTTTTAGAAATATCAGGGGTTACTGCATGAGTTTCTTAATGTTGGTCAATTGGCTGATTGTATAAGTCAGGAGATTGAGTATAACAACAGTGGATCTTTTGTGGTGAAATCCATACGTCTATCACTAATTAAGCTGTTCATTCTAGATATTTAACAGTGTGCTTCTTAATAACTACCTCAAATACGTCAGCAAGAGAAGATGTGATAACTATTGTCCTGTAATCAGAATGGTAAAAAGGAACTTTTCTTTGGAACTGGGTGGATATTGGCTTCTTTCAAAGAATTAGGGAATGAAGAAGTACGTATGTATAATCTGAATAATTTACCTAGAAGAGGAGCAAGTGCTGGGGAACACTTTTTCAAAACAATTGGAGGAATTCAATCTGGACCTGGAGCTCTGTTGGTTGGTAAACTGTCTAGAATGGATTTTACATATCTATTCTGTATCTTGAGTGAAGAACTTTAGGGGGAGTCAGATTTTAGTACACTGACGTTCTGGATGATTTCATCTAAGGTAGAATTTCTTGCAAATGTATTAGCAAGGATGTTCGCAATACAATAACTTTGTAAAAACTTGTAGTGAAGTTTTGTAGATTAGTTATACATATATTAGACTCGTGGACGAACCGTTGTTATACGTGAGTAGTTTTGTAAGTAGATAATCTTGGTTCCCTTTTGTCATGCAATGACAGGAGAGGTAAAGAATAGTATGGGACTATTTTTATTTGTCTTGGGAATATTAACAAAGTCTCTCACACACGAGTGAAGTATAGAGTCCCGCGAGCTAACCTCCCTGTCTCTCTCTCTCTCTCTCTCTCTCACCCATGTTGCTAGGCTCCTTCTCGCTACTACCTGTCGGTTCTATAGCTAGCCTCCTTCTGAGCTCCGCTTCCTAAATTCTGGTGTAGCAGGGGTTGTGTCACGTGGAATATACTGATGTGAAGTTTCTAGAAGCCTGTGTGTGAGTATGTGTGTATGTGTGTGTATGGTCACTAGGCGCTGTCGTGTGCCTATAAAGCATTCCTTGAGTTAGAGTGTGTAAGCATGTTTAGCATTGCTCGATTCTCGCAGACACAATACCTCTGACTTGCTGCTTCTATCTGTCTGTCTATCTATCTATCTATCTATCTATCTATCTATCATGTTTTCTATAATTAATTGTATTTATAATATGGAGTCCTAACATTGCTCGGTCACGCCGCTGGAGGTCCTCCGACAGTAATTATCATTGACATACGCTAATCTATTAGTACATAAAATTGATTATAATATTGTATACAAATAATATTTATGGTAAATTGCAATGATCTAGTAATATTAAACAAATTTTATACATATTTGCATAAATGCAATGGTTGTTGTATGACATTTTGTAAGATGTGTATGTATAACAGACATACACATATAATTGTGCAATGGTAATACTGCTAGGTTATTACATTACATATTGAGTTATCCCTTTAGTAATGTCTAATATTTCACCTAACTTGTATGATGATTCTGGTAATACAGAATTGTGGTAAAATTGTATGATTTTACATAATATTGTAGTAACATTGTGGTAATACATAATTGTAACATTGTGAATTGTTACATAATTGTATTGTAATTGTTACATTGTAGTAACATTGTAGTAATACATAATTGTAACATTTTATGAATTGTTACATAATATTGTGGTAATGCATAATTGTGTTGGCCTTATAATTGTAGTTACATTTTGTTAATGCAACTATTACATAATTGTGTTGGCCTTATAATTGTAGTTAAAGTTACATCTTGTTAATGCAACTGTTACATAATTGTTACATTTTGTTTGTAATTACATAATTGTAGCAAGTGTAACATAATGCAATCGCTTGTCATTACATAACTGTTACATATCGTTTGTCGTTACATAACTGTAGGAAGTGTAATATAATGCAATCGTTTGTCGTTACATAATTGTTACATATCGTTTGTAGTTACATAATTGTAATAATTGCAGTCCTGACATTGAATCCGGTCATGCTGCGGTCGATGATAGTGATGATGTGTCATGCCACTGGCTCGTGGAGACAACACTTTGCTTTTTGTTTCACTTATAGTAGGAGTTTATGTGATGATGTGCCATGCCACTTGCTTGTGGAGAACACTAATTATCTTTTTGTTTCACTTATAGGAGTTTATGTGATGATGTGCCATGCCACTTGCTTGTGGAGAACACTAATTTGCTTTTTGTTTCACTTATAGAAGGAATTTATGTGGTATTTTGGCATTTGTAATAACACTTACGATTATTTTCATTTGTTTGTTATGTGATCTTACTCTATTTCTTTTCTTTTTTTTTTTTGTATGTATTGATTTTCTATAGTTTGTTTTTCTTCGTTTGTCTAAGCTTTTTCGGTGTTGTCCGAGGTTGCATAATTGCTGGCTAATTTCATTCGGACCCTTTTTTAAGGCTTAGTTTACATTGCATAGATATTACTGAAAATGATATTATATAGCCCCATATTTTGTTATTTTATATAAAAAATATATATACATATATACACTATATACAGTATTAACTATATACACTGACTTGTTGTTCACTTGTACCTATCGTGGGCAATATATGTGTCAGCACTGTGTGGAAAGCTTTGTCTTCACGATTGTGTTGAAGATGTTCATTCTTGCTAACGTCATTTGTGTTGGCCATTTTTTTTTTCTGGTTTTCCTTGTAACGTAATTTGTCTGTTTCCACTAGGTAACTTTAATTAATAAATGTTTAATACAGTTCTTTTAATCGCTCACTGAGTAACTGTGATGGTATATTTTCTTTATTACTTTGTAGATGTAATAATGTATAGCTGTATGTATGAAACACGTATTTTATGTAGGTATATATGGTAACATTCGTTGGTAGTAAATAAATGCTATAATAAATGAATGAATATAATACAGTGTAGAATATTTATTGTTGGTGATTATTTAGTGTCTGAGTTATGCAGATAACTGAAGTAAGTATCTGTACGTAAGTTGTAAGTATACAGCACGTGTTATATGTTTGTGCAGAAGTTTTTTGTCTATCACTCTGTGTTATATAAATGAAGTAACTATGTAACTCACTAATTTTTACCGTGGTGGGAATGGTGTGAGTGGTGTTGCGCGTGGTGATAGCGTTGTTCGTCACGAGTTGATTGACGTGTTGTGGGGTGTCAGACACACGTTGATAGGCGTGGGGTCCTGTCAGCAAACACGTATGGTAACGTCGACTTCCCACACTGATAGCTGTGGTGAGTAAATGAGTAGCGATGAGTAACTTCAGTGAAGATAAGTGAGTAAGATGGGTTGTGAATATGGGCTTGGTATTTGCTTCGTCGTCTTGACCTCGCACTCCTGCGTTAGCGGTGAAGGTTGGGTGGAGGTAGCAGAGAGTCTGAATGGTAGGTGAGAAGATTGCCAGTGGAGCGTCCCTGACGGAACCCATACTGACGATCAGAAAGAAGGTTGTGATAGGAAAGATGCTTTAAAATTTTTCTGTTAAGAATAGACTTGAAAACTTTTGAAACACAGGATGTTAAAGCAATTGGGCCATAGTTAGAGGGTTAGGAATGGTCACCCTTCTTTGGGACTGGCTGAATGGGAGCAAACTTCCAGCAAGAAGGAAAGGTACAAGTTGAAAGACAAAGGTGATAGAAGTTTACCCAGGCAGGGTGTAAGCACAGAAGCACAGTTCTTGAGGACAACAGGAGGGACTCCATCAGGCCCATATGCCTTGTTAGTATTGAGGCCAGTGATGGCAGAAAATACAGCAGCTGAAGAAATTTTAATGTCAGCCATGAGGAAGTCAGACGGAGGAAGTGATGGAGGAGCAGCACCAGAATCGCCTAAGGTAGAATTGGAGGAGAAAATCTGAGTGAAGAGATCTGCTTTATCAGTAGAAGATATAGCTACAAAGCCATCAGAATAGAAAAGTGGAGGGAAGGATGATGTGGTAAAGTTGTTAGAAAGGTTTGGCGAGGTGCCAGAAGGAGCAAGAAGAATTCGAGTCGGAGAGTTGAGAGCAATTAGTACGGATGTTGCTGCAGCCTCAGGCCTATATGAATGTGAATCCACCCGCTTGCATGGTGAAGCCTTTTGATGCTGTCCATCGTCCTCCACACAGAGGATAGGGAAGAAGCTGACAGGAGTTTTTTTATGGCTAAGGAGCAGAGCCGCCTGGTTTTGTCGGTGCCACAACGGGAAAGCATCCCTCATCAGGACCTGTGCTTATTTATGAAATTTAATTATGGAAAATATTTATGGTCTTTCAAGCTTGGTATCTGTGTCTTAAGGTAAACAGTCAGCCCATCAGTTTTAAAACATTTGGCGAATTCCTTAATTCTATGGTCACGGAGGCTGAGAACCATATATCAGCAGAAAGCAACATTCAGCTAACAATTTCTGTAATAAATGGGCCGTAAACTTGTTGGAGTTTTAGCCAGGAGGCAATTACTGCCGCTGAGGCCTCATTATTACTGGTGCTGGGTTTTAAACCCTGTGTTTCCTCGTGACGGACTCATTAGCGAGTGTTGCCGGCCATCTCGCACTCAGTTTCCATGAATGACTTAAAATCAGCCTGATTTTCTGCCGCTTATAAAAGTTCTCTTGAAAAAATACCGGGGTGTTTTCATGCCTGGCTTACAGTGATGGATTACTGGCTACTTTTTGTCTGGACAGAGATTACTACCCAATCATACTCACCCCTTTTGGTAGTAGAATTGTGATGTCAGCTATACTAGAAAACAAAAATTTTCTTCTAAAATGATTGTTAAGAGGTAAGAATGGAAAAGTGCACAGATAAGAAATGAAAAAAGCACTGAAGCAAGAGAGCATTCTGGATGGGAAGAGATTTGGAGACTTACGCTCATTACTACATTCCACCAGCTACAAGTTTGTAACTAAAGTGTGGAATACAGTAATGGGTATAACTCCAGCTCTCCTCCCATCCTGAATGCTCTCCTGTTTCTGTGCTTTTTCATCCCCTTATCTGTGCACTTTTGCCATTCCTACTTCTTAACTATCATTATAGAAGAAATTTTTGTTTTCTAGTTTATGGTCTTTTTATGGAAGTATAATTATGCATAAAGCAAGTGTTAGATTTGGATTGTTACATGCATAGCATACTGAAAGACTAAAACGAGGGTGCTTTCCCGTGAAAAGAAGTAGTTTGGTACGTTCTTTAACTGTAGGCGAGCTGCACCTAACCAATATTGCGCAAAATGGCGTATGCGGATGACCGAGAAGGTGTTTTCATGCCATAACTTGCGAACCGTAACCTGAATGCTTTTCTAAGCATGAAAAGACATATCTACACTTGACAAGCAGAATTTCTGTGTATCGTACGCACGCCTGCGCCTTTTTGTTTTGGAGTTATGACTGATGAAGAAGCAAGAAGAAAGAAGAAAAGAAATATGAAGAACAAATTCGGTATTTTTGCGGTTCGATTTTGCGACTCTTACGAAGGTTAGCAAGACTTTGCGAGTAGTTTTGCACTTGAATAGGGAAGGTCTTTTAGTTCATAAGCTTAGAACTGAGCTTTGCGACCTTTTTCCTGCGAATGCTCCTACACGCTATAGGATAGGACGCCACTCTGAACCTGCGCTATTCCCACTTACCGAGTGCTACTGCATTCTGTGATAACGTTGCAGCCCGTGTTTCCAACAGACTGGCATCACTTATCGTTCTAGAGCAATTGCGGCGCCCAACAGTGATTTTCATTTACGAAAAGTTATGCCGATGGACCAATTTGTTACATATTTCTGGAAAACCTCCATAAACAATATTTTAATGGCAGCAACACTTAAAGTGAATCTACAAGAAAAACGGTTTCCCAGCCCCATAGGAATACGTCAGGTACAATGAATCAAGAGAAATAAAATTACCACTGAAATACTATACTACCTTCATAATATTAAAATAAATATACAGTCGGTGGCAGATGCTTCTTTAAGCTATTATACAGAAAACAGGTGAGATCCATTAGAACAGCGATACAATAGAAGTGGTGAGTTAATTTGATTTATTATATGGGAGAAACTAAGAGTTGGCATGATGTGCTAGACCAGGCTAGGCCAGGCCTGTTCAGGACAGGTAAAGCTGCGCCAAGGTGTGGGAAGGAGAGGTAGAACGTCATAAAAGTAAAGTGGTGAAATAGAGTGATAGCAGGATGGCGTCACACTAGCAGATAAGAGAAGCTATCGAGGGTGGGCAGAGAGAATGAGAGGGAGAGGATTAGCAGAAAATCGAGAAGGTGAATAGAACAAGATGCAAAACAGGTAACGCAGAGAGAAAGAAAGAGAAAGAGGGAGAGGGGGGGGGGAGGAAGAGGGAGAGAGGTCCTTACATTACATAGATATAGATAGATAAGTATTATTTGACTCAGTCTTCAAGCCGGAAAGCCCTTTATCTAAGTCCAGTATCTAGTTACAGTACACCAACAAATGGGTGATCCTCACGTGATATCTGGAAACTGAGCACTAATACCTATTATTTCCAGTGCAGTACTCCAGGCTTATCAAAGTCTAATCAAGTGTAATGATATTAGTGAAAGACCGTGCGTACAAACGACAAGATATGATAACATCGAGCCGTGAAACCACCCACATTTGCGTGGGGCTCGAACCCGTCACCAAAGCAGGTCTAAAAGGTGGCTGGACCTGCTGTGGCGAGATGGATTCGAAGGTGGTTCACGTTTTAATATTCTCATAACTTGTCGTTTCTACATATGATCTATCAACCACTGTGTCCGGGCTAGCATAAGCTGACTACCCTCCCCACATTGCAGTAGGTCGGGGTGTGTGGATCCAAAAAAGACAAAACATCATCAAATGACGGCCACTCATCCTTTACAGCAGCTGTGGCAATATGGGTTCCAGCCCCAGGCAAGTGAGGGTGGCTTCATGTTATCATAATTAGCGAAGATATTTTTCTGAAGTGTCGGCAGGGCTGTATTTCGGTAGGAAAACCAGCGATTCTGTCGATATTAGAATCAGTAACACAAACTGTTCCCCACAACTCTAGGCATCAAACTTTCGGTCACAGAGGCCAAAGCCAGCCGCTCCATCCATTGCGCCACCACCTAGCCAACATTCTGAGGCTTCACATACAGACTAATTAATACAGTCGCTGTTATGGAAGCCGGTACGTTTACTGGCTGGAGAGAGAGAGAGAGAGAGAGAGAGAAAGAGAGAGAGAGAGAGAGAGAGAGAGAGAAGAAAATTTGGCCGAAAAGTTTTGTGGGATCAAGGACTTAGCCAGAAGAAAAGGAGCCCAAAATAATGAAACAAAACAGCAACCGAGGGAGGGTGAAAAGGGTTGACAGGTGTGGCACGATAATGAAACCAGTAATACAGTAATGAGAGAAACGGTTCTAGACTTACACCAGAAAGACACTGTACTGTAAACCTGTTTTCATCTCAGTAAGCGCCTTTTTTTTTTTTTTATCACTTTTGTTCAGCCGGATTTAGATACCGCACCCTTCCAAAATGTCATCAGAGCAGACCCCCGGAAAGTCACGATGCAATTAATGAAACAAGAGGACAAGGGCCAGCCAAGAACGCCAGTGCAGGTTCAATGAAATTTTATTAAAACAACCCGTCACAGGACGTGTCATCGTGAAATAGATAAATAGTTACAGATTAAATGACAGAGTCAGGCAGATAGATGGATATTCACTGCAATACATATTGCACTCCTACGAGTATTTCGCTCCTTACACAGGCTATTAAATTTTAGTTTAACACAAGTTACTGGTATTTAATATTCCAGTGTTTGTTTTGTTTTGTTTTGTTTTTTTGGTGTGATTTATACAGCAGCTTGATCGCATTGCCTTAAGTAATCTCCTTTTCTACGAGATGCATTTCTTATGTTGCAGAAAATTGAATGGTGGTAACAGGATTCAAACAGAAATGCGTCATTGTACTGAAAGTGATAGTAGTAATTGTGTAAAACTCTTTATCTACAAAAAAAAAAAAAAATCATAATATAAAGGAACTAAACGCCACTCCTAATAACAACGATACACAGAATTATGTTGTGCTTTCAGACCAACTGCATGTTTCATTCAAGTATTTGGTTGCTGGTGAATAGAGTAATGGAGTAGTAACTGACGCTGTGTTATTTGGTGACTGGTTACAAAACACCTATTCAAGTGTACGAAATTCAAAGCAGTAATACTACAAAGCTCGTGTTATATTGAACATACTAATGATAAATAGGCAAATGAAAATTGCTGCTGAACAGAAAATCTGAAAAAAGTCTTTTGCCATTAATCACCTTGCAGAAGGAAGCTTGTACCACAACAGGCTTACTTGCCAAAGTGCAGAATGATAATAAAATATGGGACACACTATTCTCAGTAACATTTTTAACATAATGCACATGTGTGTGTGTGTGTGTGTGTGTGTGTGTGTGTGTGTGTGTGTGTGTGTGTGTGTGTGTGTGTGTGTGTGTGTGTGTGTGTGTGTGTGTGCGCGCGCGCGCCGTTCCAGTAGGGTACAAAGTTAAGGGATGGATGCAACAATGGGTTCTAACACCAGCAGTACCCCAAAACAAAACAAAACTAGCAGGTACACACTGCCCCTAGGTAAGATAACTATAGATTCTAAATCATTAACAGTCCATCTCAGCCAGAATATGATCTGAATGTAAATATTTGAAATGCGATTATATGTTGCAAAGATATTTATTATACGAAGTGAAGATGAAAAAGGCGCAATCCTCGTACGTAGACTGCGGGAGTGGGCCCCTCCATGACACGTTACAATCGGCAAAGCTTCCCATGACGGCTTAGGACGTATGGAACAGTTGGGATGCGTGTGTGTAACTTGGTGTTGCATATTTGCTCGTGCAAGTCTGTTGCTTCCTCCTGCAGAACGCGACTCGCCAAGTCGATTTACATTCCGATGCATACTTTATTTTTAGGCATGAACAGACTGGGACATTGAGACCGTGACAGAAAGCTTTGGAATCGAACCCAGGACCTCTCCCTTGCGAGGATAGTACCCTTCCGGGTATACCACCACCACTCTTTTTATGGAAATACCTTGTGCTAAATCATCCAGTAACGTAAGACTAAGACACGCTCTTTATTCTCCGGTCAGATACACAGTGCACAGTCGCAGACACTGAAAATAAGTGCCTCTCCTGCCGTGAGGGCGGCAGGGATGCAGTCTCAGGATATTGCAATTTCCACAGACCCAATACCGACTGATAACCAATAACCAGGGAGCTGGAATTGCGCTCACGGATATCACAAGTTTACTCATACACACAACACACCACACAGGTTAACTGAAATAAACAATATACTACAACTCAACACACAGGTTAATAGACACAAACAACACAATACAACGAAACACACAAATTACAAACGGCACAATACAACGCAAAAGACAGGTTAACTGCCATACACAGTACAATACAACGCAACACACGGGTGAACTGCCATAAACAATATAAGACAAAGAAACAGTTTCACCAAATGATGCAAAACAACCAACGCAACAAACAAGTTCACTAAGCGACACAACATAACACAGCCCAGTATTTATCGCCAAAGGCTTAATTCTAAAAAAGGGTGGCCACAAATGAATCGCCTTCTTGTCAACCTGTCCCCCGTCGTCAGTCTGGCTTTTCTCCGCCTCATACCTTCCTCCAAAACCTATACTCATACCTCCCCACTCCATCCCTCCTCGTTCTTGATCTCCCCCTCTCCCTCCAACCCACTCATATACACTCTCCTAGTCAGTCTTTGAGTCTTCATCTTCTCCAGATGACCGTCAACACATCTTCCCTAACGCCTTCTGGCACATCAACATCAGCACCACAACGCTCCTCAATTTCCTCATTTGTCTGTGTGTCTACCAAACTTCATTTACTCCTCACAGGTAACTCATTACGACCGATCTCAGTCTTGACTTATGTCTTTTCAACAGGGTCCAAGCCTAGTTTCCATGTGCTAGAGTAGAGATCACGGTACTGTCATGGAGCAAAATTATTATTTACATACATTTCCCCTATTCCATGTCACTTCTTCCATTTGAACCAGCAAACTATCTTCTAGGCAGTACTCTTCCATGCCCTTCATATTCTACGTCCCCGTCTTTACTTTTAGCAATACCTAAAGATTTGAAGGCACTCACATTCTCTGTTTTCTGACCATCAAACATGATTATGCATTTTAAGGTCATAACTCTACTTTTAGCTACATTCAGTTTTTCATTAAGTTACCTACAGTCACTGCCTTATGTCAAAAGGATATCACACAGGTCAGTGCTAAAGGAACTGCAATAATGATTTTAAGGCATGTGTATATACTTATGGAACAATAGTGAAACTTTTACTACAAATGAAATTCTAATAATATATCTGGAATCGAATGTGTGGTACCACCTTTATGTAAGTACTCAGCCTCCTCCCGTTCCGTACGTTTGTGTGTGTGTGTGTGTGTGTGTGTGTGTGTGTGTGTGTGTGTGTGTGTGTGTGTGTGTGTGTGTGTGTGTGTGTGTGTGTGTGTGTGTGTGTTGTGAACTGATGTTTCCCTGTATTAGATTAGGCAAACTGTATTGGTAAGGCGAATGCATTTATATCACCAGAGATAATACCGTACGAAGATGAAACATGTAAAACTACCTTTAGGAAATTGTAGCCTCCTACGTCACTAAGAACTCGGCGTGTATTAACACACACACACACACACACACACACACACTTCATCATCTCGGAAGACAAGTCGTAGGAAAGCTTCGTGTCTCATCATTAAAGCATGATAATACCATTACTACCTGGAGCTGCTGCACGTGGTTTTTGCAGGAACGTTATTTAGCGTAGCAACCATCGGCTACAGGATATAGTCACGAAGCTCTTCTTTTTGGGCTCTCCTGCTAACTCATCCAATATTAGCATTTCACTTAGCCTACAAAGCCGTCTGGTTTTAGCCTAAATAAATACCGCAGTGCAAATATTGCAGCAAGGAGCTCGTTTGAGAATGCTGTTAACCTGTCTAGAAAGATTTCGCTGATGAAGAAAAGGAAAGTCGAAAAACATTAGCTTCCGTAAAATATTTAGGATTGCCCGTTGCAAGAGATCCGATAAACTACTTTGTAAAATGACCAGCACCATTCTGTCTGTAAAGACCAACAAAATTGTTGTAGGCTACATGGCCACACTTTCGATGACCATCATTCTCTCCGACAAGGGGATTATGTTTTCACCCTTGTTTGTTTGTTTGCCTGTTAGCGGGATTACTCAAAAACTAAGACAGAGATTTGGACCAATGTTGGCGGGCAGATAGCCCATGTCCCAGGGAACAATCGATTAATTTTGGGACGGACCGGTGTTTGTTAGTTTGTTTGTCTATTAGCAGGATTACTTAAAAACTACAGAGGGATTTGGGCGAAATTCGGTGGGTAGATAACTCATGTCAGAGGGAACAATCGATCAACTTTTGGGACCGATTCCGATCGTATTACAGATTCTGGATCCTGAAAATACTCTCTGTGAAACTTTAATCAATGATGAGAAAATCTAACCCATTATGAAGAGTGGTTTGGAAAGTACGTTGCCATTGTCGGGAAAATCCGCTCCACTGAGTGCCCCTTTAGTAGTAGAAGGTTTACATTATTTCTTAAGGATCATTTCTGAAGTTTGCTGGAGTTTTGAAAAATAAATCCATCTATATTTCCGATACTGCATACTTTGTGGGATGACTTCCACGAATGACTCACTAGTTACTTCATGATCTACTAAATAACAACCATTCTTCTCACCATTCACCAGTCTCCCTTGCTTAGCCTTTTAATTGGACACTCACTGATTTAAAGAAACTGTCCGCAAGTTATTAGACATGAACACAGTGCCACAAACTAATATCTTCAAAACGATAACGTATTTTAAAAATCATATTTTTTCATTTCTAATCAACTTGGAAAAGGCCTCTCCGAATGAATGATTAAACAAGCTTTACGAACTCCTCCCGATTTAGGGACGGAAGAAGCTACATAGATTTGACATTTTTTCTAGGCTATTTAGTGGGAATGTGTGTAGAGAAGCAAAATTAATTGTGTGTTACCATCATGGATTTGGAGAGGCATATGACATTTTAGATATACGTGGAAAATGGAAGATATTAAAATATATGGAACAGATGGGAAGCGAAGTGTCGGACTGAAGCAGGGGTGTGTCACGTTTGCGTAGTTGTTCTGTTTGAATATGGATGGAGTTATGAGACACTATGTATAGGACAGTGGATGTCGGAGTGTCTCTAACGAGAGACGGTAGCGTATGGAAACTTTCAGTGCTGCTGTTTACTGATGATGCTGTATTTTTAAGTGAAGATGAATGTGAACTACAAGACTTGGTGAATAAGTCTGGCGTGCATATAAGATATGAACACTAAGAGTGAATGTATATAAGATCAAGCTACTTTCTCCGAGAGAAATAAGGTCACAACATGCGTAGTGAGGCTAGATGGTGAAGAATGTGAGTGCATTCAACTGTTTATGCCGTGTGATGAGTAAGGATGGAAATGCAGAGGATGAAGCGCTTGAAGAGTTTCAGGAGGATAGAAAGGTTGTAGGTTCATTGAAAACAGCAATAAGGAATAGGGAAGTGAGCTGTCAGTAAAATGTTGCAGTGTGACAGTATTGTAATCCCCACTCTAACATACGGATGTGAAGACTGGAAGCTGTTTTAAGGATAAATGTCGAGGGAGAGCAGTAGAGATACTGTCTCTGAGATAGAACATAAAGGTGGATGGAGAGACAGAGACACAAACGACGATGTAAGTGAGCTTTGTGGTGTTCATGTAAATTTGACTGAAAGTGTTGAAAGAAATAATGTGAGATGGTTTATCCATATGGAGAGTGAGAAGAATGAAAGTCTGATGTGACTGAGGTGGAGGGAGAGAAGTGGAAGGAGGGAGACCAAGGATGAGATGTAGGGATGGAGTGGAGAGATATATGGGAGTCGGGGTGTGCCAGCAAAATGGCAGAGGACAGTGCAATGGGGAGGCGTTATACTTGCCTCCAGCCCTTATCAGATTAAGGCGTCTGGATATAGATAAATTTTGATGAATGATATTAGCTTCTTACGACTTCCAGATGATGTGATTTCAGTAAACAACCATCCATGTTTCCTGTTTTTATATATCGGTACAGAAAATCGATTATTCCCATTTATGTTGCGCAGTTCCTTTTAGTATGATTCCTCTGTCAACTTCGCTTCCTTAGGGATTTCTCTCTCTCTCTCTCTCTCTCTCTCTCTCTCTCTCTCTCTCTCTCTCTCTCTCTCTCTCTCTCTCTCTCAAATCTTTTGTTTCTCCCGCATGAAGTTTATTCAAGTCCTCACGATGACAGAACAAGGTGAGTAAACGTATTGCTGTTTTTTTGCAAGTTAGCAACTACGCTATATTTAGAAACAAGAAGCGGTGCCAATGCACAGCAAACCCGTCCCCGGCAGTCATTTTAGTGCTGACATATAAACACACCAGGATACCTAGTCAAAGATGTCACATATCAAATATGGAGTAAATCGGGTGAAAATTGACGATTTTATGCCCATTTGAAATTTAGGCCCGACTCACCTGACATTGACCTCCCTACAGCTAACGGGGGGGGGGACCTCCCCACCTCTAACTGGGGGGCGACCCCCTCCCCCCGATGTAATGAGGCATGCTATATGTTGCAGATTTGAAAGATGCACCTTTAGGTCTTGGTTTCATGTCGATAAGACGAATTTGAAAGGAGTTATTGCGAAAAAAACGATTTTTCACCATTTTTTTTTTTTTTTTTTTTTTACATTTATTGGCCTTGCAGCCTGGGCCTTGGCCAATATGGCCCCAAACTTAAACAGGTGATCAGAAGTTCATAGCCCATAATCCCTTTAATGCAACTTTAGTCAATGTAACTTTAGTCAATGTAACTTTAGTCATAATGTAACTTTAGTCAATATCATACCAGTAGATTTTGCGTAAAGTTGTTAACAGACAGACAAACAGACAAACAGACAAACCGAGTGAAAACAATACCCGTTTCCGAGCCCTTCCAGGGAGGGGACGGATAATTAGTAAACTTGAGGCCATTAACGTTTTACATGACAGGTTAAAACAGTAGGCGAATGAGACTGGCATGGTAAGTGCGAAGGCAGCATCTGTAGAGGAAATGGTAGCTGAAGTATTAAGCATGGAAGGTAACTGAGACACTACGCCCGTTAAGGCTGAAACCAGGCTTGATGATAATGATGGCTTCCAACCAATCGAGGGAGGGTGCAAGATTAAGGTAAGTACAGTAACACTGCTAGGCATGTGAAGGCTTGAAATTAGTTTCAGGTTCTGGAATATGAAGTGCAGGACAACCCAAACTTAACGTTTGTCGAGGATTCACTTATTAGTCATCGTTGGAAGTAGTTTTGTGCTAAGGGTTCAAAGAAAAAGCGTTTTTGTATTTCTGGGTGTAGGATACAGGACAGGACTAAGAAAGTTGATTTAGTCAACAACACCTCAGAGGACTCAGTCTATGACACTGTAGTAAGGCTGAAGGATGTAGCTTCAGGCAAGTCAGAGGAGATGATTGGTAGATATACCTGTACGAAACTTCTTAAGGAAGTTGAAGGAAAGCTATAGGTTGTTAGTTACCTGTGGTTTGTCTTGAAGATTTGATGTTCGTTCTGTAATCCTCAGTCGATTAACAGGAATCACTAGCAGGGTAGAAGGTTTGTGCATGAAGTAGGGAGTGATGTTTGTTGATGTTTGGGGCAGTTGTAATTGTGCCAGAAGCTTCTGCGGTAGAGGCTGCTTTCACGGAAATAATATATGAAAAGCTATGTTAGCGTTCTAGATGACAGAATTAGGGATGCTTGAGAGAATATTAGACAGATGCAAAGAGGAACAATTAATGACGTAGTTGTTGGGAGTCCAGTTCCTGAGGCTAATGGTAGTAGGATAAATGATGTGAGGTCACATCACCAAGAGTGTCAGGTAGACTCAACTTCATCTCAGGTAAATTAAACATTCAGTGGATTTTGGGGGGAGGGCGGAGGGTAGGTAACGCCAGTGGCTCACAGGAGTATTGTAATCTCAACTGGGGATTTAAACGAATGAATAGGGCTAGTATTAATGTTTTGCTACCTTTGTAGATTCAGCCTGTTACCTACCAAACAGGGAGAATTTTGTCCATGAGGATCCAAACTATAGGCAATGATTAACACTTGCTTAACTGCAGACCTCACATATGGCATAATAATGGTCTGTGACGGACCAAGTTGCTAGCCTTATACGAGGTACATTTACACTGATTGTAAAAGCATTGACTCAGGGAAAGTAAAAGTACCTTATGAAGAATCAACCTGGCACGGGTTAAAAGGTAAACCTTACTCTACCTACAAAACAATTACACAACACATCACGGAATAAGGTTCTTTACATAGGAAACGTGCACAACACGACATTTCTAACCTAACTAGAATCACCTACAAACAAGATCAGTCAGGCACTTCATTTAATAAAATACTAAATGGGAACAGTTCCGTTACTAGACCACAACGTACAGGTTAACATAAAGACAAATTTTTAACTTAATAATGGATGACTTGGAGTTCTTCTTAAACTATATCACTCAACTAAGGGTAGGACTTGGATGAGGCTCAGGTTGAGACTAGTCCTCTTCCACCTCTGGTCACTCTTGATATATCCCAGTAGCCATGCCACGTTTCCTCCACTGGTCTCTCTGACACCGCACTATATCTGTTTCCAATCTACCCCTACATGGAGCAGTTATGACAGGTCATTCTAGCTACTGCAGTCTATGGAGGTGGTTCTCATCACTGGGGTGTGACGTCGCCCCATTTCTGTCCTTGTAATTCAACACAGGTTATCATCATTGATACGCTGTGCTCCAAACCAGATTGCAGCTGAACCAATACTGGAATCAGCCGAGATGAGTTACAGCTAAGATCAACATTCAGGGAGCTGGTTCCCGAGAATAGAACTTCAGACAATCTTGTGGAGGTAGTGGCTTCACATGGTCAATTCCCAGATTCCAGGCTTTCCTTCATGATGAATGATATTTACAGGGGGAAATTTCTGTACATATCACAAGGTAACATCCTACATAACCAGCTGCCAAAACATTCCTTTCCCCCATGACATGGTGGACATCCAGGGCATACTTTTGGAGGAATCGAGTTCAGCAGGTTAACCGTTGATTCTTATCTATAAATTTTAATTGGAACCGAAGGAATCGTGATCTGTTCACATTATTAAAGGGGTAGAACCTGAACCAAGATACACTGATATTTGTTGCAGGACAAACATGAATGCAATGAGTTCCTTTTCAATAGTGGAGTAATTCTTCTGGGCAACATTCAACTTCCCAGCAAACAGGTAGTTCAACACCATGATCATTTTCTGATAACAGGACGGCACTGGCACCAACCACTAGCATCAACAGCTGATTAAAAGACTTTCAGATATCTGGGGCTAGGAGTACAGGCAAACTAAACAAAATCATTTTAACTTTTGAAAACTCCTGTTTGCAATTTTCTTTCCTCTCATATTTGACTTCTTTCTTTAATAAATCAGTGAGGAGAGCTATTTCAGACAAATGTAAAATAAGCCTCCAATACTAACCCACCATACCCAGGAACCTCTGCCATTCGCCTTTCTCTTTGGCTGCCTGAAATTAAAAATGGCCTCAACTTTGGCACTAGGCAGACTTACTTTACCATATCCTACTATGTAGAATAAGTACTGAGCACAGGCCATTACAAAGTCACCTTTCACAAGGTTGACTACTAAGTTAGCAGACGACATTCTGCAGCAAAACATCTAGTTGGAAAAGGTGTTCGTTGCAGGAGTTACTGAATATAATGAAAACATCAATGTATGTAACACATCCTTTGATATCACGAGCAAGTTTGTTCATTAACATCTGGAACGTAGATTCAGCATTTTTCATGACCTTCCATTTGTAAGTATGACCGCCAGCCGCAGTATTTTCTTGGGCATATTCTGTGAGATTTCCAAATATCCCTTCAGTAAATCAATTTTGTTAATGACCTTTGCACTGCCTACATGGCCAATGCACTCATCTGCTAGAAAGTGGGTAGGTGTCAGTCTTACCTTAGTTTTTTTTTTTTTTAATGCGAGGAAGAAGGAACCAAAGGCCATGAGCCCGCAGTAACAGTTCTGTCACAGGGGTTTTTGAGATTTTGTATTAAGAAATATTTTAAATGTTAACTTGTCAATATTAAGAAAGAGTTGACTTGTGAAAGTCAAGCAATGATTACTTTATGCCGGCTTACTTCGCCGATTCTCTAAGGACGAGAATTTATTTACTTTCCCAGCAGTACACAGCAGAGACTAATTACTCACAAATGCTGTTTGTTAGTACCGCTAGCCTCACGAGAAAGTGACTCCACTCCTGACAATCAATAACTAATGCTATGAAAGATAAGCTGGTTCTCGCTGAAGAATTAGCTCCAAGTTGGCACAGCGGATTTAACCCGCCCCGTCCCGACCACTTTTTGACCACTGGTACCCCCCAATCCCGACCATTTTTCGACCCTTTTTTTTTTTTGCTAAAACTTTCGCTTTTGGTGAGAAACATCGAAAATTCATAGAGAAATCGCTCACCTGAGGTTTAAAATACTCATTACAGGTAGGAGAGCCTCCTTACCTTACTGGGTTTTCTATCAGGCTGGCACCAAAGAAAACGAGTTCTATGGGAGGATAACTATTTCACACCACTCATAAACGGTATTTATTTATTTACTGTTACGAACTTATATGTAGTACAAGAGTATATTGGTTTTCAAGCAGTAATATAGGCATTATAAGCATTGTTTCACTCACTAATACCTGACCTTTTTTTTGCCACATTACCTGATCATCATTTCTAACTGTTTCTTCCTCTAATGCTATGTAAAGTTTGTCCTCCACATTGTCACTGATTGGGGAATCACTCTGGCCCTGAATTTCGTACCGTGGCATGACATGGCTATACTGGCCAGGTCACTGATAACAGGTGAATTGCTGAGAAAAGGGCATGCAGGGGGGGGGGGAGGAGGTCATGCTAGGTAAGGCATTGTCTCTGCTTGGCATCTTGTTGAGGAAGGTGTCCCGTGTATACGTACCAAAAATGACTCGCGAAAATTGAAAATTGTGGAAATTATGAACCTTGCAATTGCAGGACGTTGAAGTACGTCCTCGGGATTAGCTGTGACAAAACGTGAGGACGTGGAAGTACGTCCTCGGGACGGCGCGGGTTAAGTTAAATGCAAAAAGGGCTGGCCTAAGTACCAGTTATGAATAATGCAAAGCTCAAGAGAAAAGAACTGTAAATTTATTAAATACAATGAAATAAATATTACGTTACATGAGTCTCAAATGAATTCAAAATGACAAAGAGAATACACTCACTCGCTGACTCAAAAGCTAACTCTTAAGCCTAGGAAAAACGAAAGGAAAAATACTGGTCAGAAAAAAGGGGTAGGCGGGATGAACTGGGCATCGTTACTTAGGAAGGACGCTGCCACACACACGGAACTCTACGCCGAATCACTGTCTAAGTGGAGATTCAAGAACTCGCTGTACACGACGCTGCTCCAAGCTGGGCCAATGAACCTGGTCTCACGGCTCTCTAATCCTGACTGAATTAAAAAAAGCGAGGCAAGGGCTGGGGCGGGCGCGCCCTGCCAACGGAAAAATTGTGAGCGATACATGCCCATAACAAATCACTCAGCGAAAGCGCCAATGTCACGCACAAGGATGATCACTTATGAAACAGTGAAAAATGTTCTGAAAACACTCCCAATTGGGTGAATACGGGGACGGTTAAACTGAGTGATAAACAGTGGAAATTCCACTAGAATTAATGGTTTTCCACCAAAGTACAATGTCACGAGTTTGTTTAGATACAGAATCGCACCAATTCGTGACATTACGCCCCATCAAAATCAAAAAATTTTTTCCTTCAGGAAAAAAATTTTTCAATTTACATACATATAAATCCTAACTCAGTCACACAAGATTCACACTGTGGTGTGTGTGCTATCCTGCTACAGGAGAATGTCACAGTCACCAGTGAGCGGAAAAAAAAAAAAAACTCATATTTACGTTAATAAAAGCAAGCTTGAGAAAAAAACTCCGTGACGACGGTGAAAAATCCTGTACTCAGTTCAAACTGAGCGAAAAGTTCACTACATATACATTAACAACTAACTGTTATGTAGCGTGATGTATGTAATACACGGTGTAGATGTGACAGTTGTGCTGCAATTGTGCCCATGTGTAAAATGATATAATACAAATTAATAGTAAAGAGACGACGAGGCAGAAGAGAAGAGGTGGCAGCATGCGGCTGGGACGATCAGCTGATCTGCACGACAATGCTGCATCCGCCAGCTGCACCTGCGAAGGGAATCAAGGTGGAGCATCAAAAGTGTCATTTCTCTCTCTCTCTCTCTGTCTAGCAATCAGTACTTATGTTTATAATTAACCAGGAAACGTAGTCTTTGGATTTACAAATCTCTCAGAACGCTTGTAGTTTACTGGTTAACCTAGTATTGTTAACCAGGAAACGTGCCAGTTCTTGAATTGCTCAAATTTCCCAGAACGGGCAGTTTACTGGTTAACCTAACTCTACACTTACAGTTAACAGTAGGAAGCTGAGAATCCCTATGCAATCTCGGGCAGGTCACATTTTAACACCTACCGTGGGTGTGAACACTCATGTGGATAATGTGCATTCTCTGAAAATCCTATCGAGAAGGCCCACAGCTCGAGACACCACAAGGTAATTCATATGGAGACTCAGATTGTCCTTATGGGGGTCTCAAACTTCCCTTTAACCTGTGGTATTCATGTATATACAGGTCCTGGAAGTAACGTGTCCTGTGCGACCAATGGGCGAGATATCAGCAATTACTGATTCACTTAACTGGGAACCAGGCTGGTCTTTGGATTACTCAAATCTCTGAGGACACCTGTCTTACGGAACCCAGCATACAACAGTTGCCCGTGTTAGTCAGCAGTTAGCGGGCAAGACATCAGGTCTGCACCTACTTTATCACTTCCCTTGATGTATCTCACAACAAGGTTAAACTGCTGCAAATACAGTGTCCAGCGTGTCAATCTTGCATTAGCCATCTTAGCCGTGCTGAGACTAGTGAGTGGCATATGATCAGTTTCCAGAGTGAATGGTGCTCCATATAAATAATAGTAATATTTCTTAATGCCATCAACCACGGCCAAGAGTTCCTTCTCAACAGTACTGTAATTCCTCTCGGCAGGTTTTAGCTTATGGCTGTGGTATGCCACTGGGAAGATTCCACCTTCCGATTCCTGCATCAATACGGCACCTACTCCATCTTGTGAAGCATCAGTGCGCAGTATGAAAGGTTTGTTGGAATCAGGCAACTGCAAGATAGGCTCCTTACACAGCATGTTCTTAAGGGTGGCAAAAGATCTCTCTTGCGCTTCTCCCCATTCAATGGTTTTTGGAGCATATTTCCGTAGCACCTCATACAACGGTTGGGCAATGAGAGCAAAGTTGGGGATAAAACTCCTATAATACCCCACTAGGCCAAGGAATGCCCTAACCTGTTTCTTGGTCATGGGTCTTGGGGCTTCTCTAAACTTCCTGATCTTGTCACCCTGACACCTGCAGCGATTGTTGCCAACAATGTGTCCGAGGAACTCCATCTCACTCTGAGCAATTTTACACTTGCTAGGCTTCACAGTCATGTTGAAACTCTGGAGTCTACTGAAGACAATTTCCAAAAGTCTGAGGTGCTCCTCCAACGTGGCAGAATGAACGAGGACATCGTCAACAAACATCTCTACTCCTACAATACCATGGAGCACTTGTCTCATGGCACGATTGAATACTGCTGGGGAGTTGGTAAGTCCAGATGGGAGGACTCTATACTGATACAACCCCCCAGGAGTAGCAAAGGCAGTGAACCGACGGTTCTTGGAGTGAAGGGGAATCTAAAAGAACCCCTTCACCAAATCGAGCTTTGTGAAATATCGTGACCCGGCCAGCTTGGAGAAGATGGCAATGTGGTCACCCATCGGCTCAGCATCCACTTTGGTGATTGCATTTAGCCTCCTATAGTCGCCACAAATCCTGACTCCACCATCCTTCTTGCGTACTACCACCATTGAACTGCAGTAAGGAGATGAGGACTTTTCAATAATACCTGCAGTCTCCATGTCAGCAATTTCGTTGTCTACTGCGTCCAGTAGTCGCATGGGAATCAGATATGGCTTAACCTTTATGGAAGTATCGCTGGTCAACTCAGTTTTGTGACAATCAACCTTTGCCAGTCCAGGTTGGTCAGAGAAGACATCAGCATACTGACAGAGCAGTGACCTTATGGCATTCTGATCACCTAATGCTAAGTCAGTGTTAAGTAAAACATCTCCGACAGTCTCCTCCTGACGGGACTGAACGGTTAAGGGCTCGTCATCATGGTCATCAGCTGGGATCACCGCAGCTGCCCCGGTTTCTTCCAGTGGCTGTTCACTATCATCAGCTACTAGTAGGCCAGTCTCCTTGGGGTTTGACTCATAATAAGCCTTCAACGTGTTAACGTGGAACCTTTTGCGAAGATTCCCCATCTGAATTATGTAGTTGAGGTCTGAAATGCACTCAACGACATCAAATGGACCCTTCCACTGTGTCAACAACTTGTTCTGGGCAGTGGGGAGTAACACCAAGCACTTATCGCCAGGGCTAAACTTCCAAAGTTTTGCCTTCTTATCACAGGCTTTCTGAACTTCGCGCGCCTTGATCAATTCTTCCTTAGCTAACTCGCACGTCGACTGGAGGCGGCCAGCTAGATCAAGGACATAGGTGTAGGTGGTCTTAACTTCAGGGTCGGGTTCTTCATCATCCCATAACTCGTGAAGGACTTGAAGTGGTCCACGAACCGACCTTCCATACACCAGTTCAAAGGGTGGGAACTTCAAGGAATGCTGTGGGGCTTCTTGATAAGCAAACAGAAGAGGAGCAATGAACTGCAGCCATTCCTTTGGCTGTTCAGCAGCCATGCACTTTAACATCTTTTTGAGAGTCCCATTGAACCTCTCACACAATCCGTTACACATGGGATGATAAGGCATAGTTCGCAGGCCTCGGATGGACAACATCCTGAATGCTTCGTTCATCATTGCAGAGGTGAACCCCGAACCCCTGTCACTTAAGACCTCCTTGGGGATACCTACGTGACAGAACACTTCAATCAATGCCTCAGCAACAGTGACGGCCTCTATATTCTTAAGGGCCACGGCTTCAGGCCACTGTGTGCTGAAATCAACAATAGTGAGGATATACCTTGATCCGTCACTTGCCCTAGGGGAAATTGGCCCAACAATGTCAACTGCTACTCTCTCGAATGGTTCAGTGACTACAGGCATTGGTTTCAATGGCGCAGGATGGACACGTCCCCGGTCAGTGGTATGCTGACACACATCACAGGAACGCACGAGCCTTTTTATTTCCTGTCCCATTCCTGGCCAGAAAAAGTCAGCATGGATGCGGTCAGAGGTTTTCTTTTGGCCCATGTGACCTCCCATGACTGAACAATGACCTAATTTGAACACTGCCCGGCGATACTTGGCGGGAACGACGAACTGCAGTCGAACCTCGCCCTGGGGTGTTTGTGACTCACGGTATAGCCGTCCTCACTTGCAATGGAACCTGGCTTGACCTCCCTGTGAATACTTAATCACTTTACTCTCCAGCCTCTTATGCACTGAGGCAAGTGTCGGGTCAGACTGTTGTTCTTGGACAACATCTTGACTACAAATCAGATCTTGTGGCATTGCGACGGTCAATGGGGTGACACGATTCAGAGCCTTGGTGATGGCTCGTGTTACTGTAGCCAAAGTCTGAGTAGCATCATCTTCAGTGCAACTATCCTTGGCACCGGGAATATTGCCTATGATAAAGTCAAATAAGGGTTCTGGCATGAGAACTGCGAGTGTTGTACCAGTGTAAAATGGAGATGTCACCTGGATACGTGCCTCGGAACAATCTCACTGATCCATCTATAAGGTTAGCTTGGAGCTGTCGACCTGTGTACTCCTCAGGAGGAACTAGACTCTGCCTGACAGAGCAACCTGATGAACCATTGTCCCTCAGGACCTTCACAGGAGCACCTCCCACAAACCCTGGCTGAACAAGAAAGGCAGTGTTACTGGTGGAAGGGTCTGAGGAGGTAGCAGCCAGTCATTGGTGAGACTGCGGAACAAATGATGCAGCAAATGTGGCACCCTGAGAACTTGATGCCTGAGGGATCGTGCTCACCATCTGAGGAGACGGAGCATTGGCCTCCTGAGATGGAGGGTTCACTGTCGCTGGGGGACCAGTGAACTGTGGAGAAGTACCTGTACTGGTGGAGTTGGCACCACTGTGCGCTTGTTGTGGAATGAAGGCTGCATTTGCATCCTGCCTCCGATACACTAGAGTCGATTGTCCTGACTGAGGGTTACGTGGTTTTTCCTTGCCCTGCTGCTGCTTGAAATACCGGTACTGCTGCTGGTTAGGGTTCTGCTTGTCGTACCGCTTCCACTCAGGTTTCTGAGTGTTTTGCCTCTGGTCCTTCTTCTGCGGTTTTGGACCTTGGCCATTATTCTGAGAACGGCCTTGTTGCTGGGGTTCAGTCTGAGACGGTTTCCCAGATTTATCAGCTTTCCTGTTCCAGGTATGCTGCTTGCGAGTTTGGTACCCGTATGCAGTGAAGAATGCATCAGCCTTCTCCACCATTTGGCTGGCATCCCTTACCTAGCAGATCTTAAGCTGAGCCATAAGTTCGGCAGGCCACGACTTTTCTAGCTGCGTGCGCAGCATAAGGTCAATTATCCCCTCGTGTGGAAAGAGTTTCATCTTTCTCCATCCACTCATCTAAGTAAGCAGTAAGCCGGTCAAGAAACTGAATGGCGGTCTCTTTTTCTTGTAAACGCGTCCTCATGAACTGACTCTTGGCATTGTCAACTGTGAGACCGTACGCTTTGACGAGTGCGGCCTTCATCATCTCATACGTGAGACTGTCTCCACGAATTCTGTGGAGAATATCGAGGGCAGGGCCCTCAAACAGACTAAGAAACTGAAGCCGCTTAGCTGCCTCATCCAGCTGGTAAAGCTGAGCCATGTCTTCAAAATGAGCTATGTATGGCTCGATTCACTCAGGGAAGCTTGATGTGTGGGGTCGCCAAAACGTGTGCAGGGAGAGCGCTCGTGGAGCTTGGGCCAGCTGCACCAGATGTGTCTGAAGCCAAGGAATCTCGCTTGAGCCTCAGCATCTTAAGTTCATGTTTTTCACTTGCCTCACGCTCGGCACGTTCGTGTTCTCATTCTCTCTCTCATTGTTCTCGCTCGTATTCGCATTGTTCTCGCTCTTGTTCTAACTCGAGCTCGCGTTGTTTTTGCTCGTATTCGCGTTGATGTCGCTCTTGTTCTAATTTGAGTTCGTGTTGTTGTCGCTCGTGTTCACATTCTCTTTCACGTTCCTCGCATTGTTTTCGCTCGTGTTCACGTTCTCTTTCACGTTCCTCGCATTGTTTTCGCTCGTGTTCACGTTCTCTTTCACGTTCCTCGCATTGTTTTCGCTCATGTTCACGTTCTCTTTCACGTTCTTCACGAGCATCTTTCTCACGTTGTTGCAATTAAACCGTGAGAGGACGTAGTTTTGGATTTTCTCGGCGTCGCTAAGCCCCATATCTCTAGCTTCCTGTACATAGACGTTGGCAGCCATGATGCTAACTCAGTCTGAGTGAACTAAGGACTAAGTACTGACTGCTATTTTGCAAAGAAATGCCAATAATCAAGAGTAAAGAATATAGGCACAGGTTAATGGTGACCAGTTTTATCTAATTAAACTGGTAAAGAAAGAAAGAAAAATAAAAAACTGACTGTGAAAACTATTACTTAAAATTGGTAGAACTGACTCAATAATCACCAGTAAAATAATGCCTATAGACTTTAATGATAAATACCTAAGTATGAGTGATTGAGTATTATCTCGTGAATAACTTTAGAGCTAGGAGTTAATATCCTGGAATGAGGTCGCCAGATGTCACGGGGTTTTTGAGAATTTTCAATATTAAACAATACTTTAAATGTTAACTTGTCAATATTAACAAAGAGTTGACTTGTGAAAATCAAGCAATGATTACTTTATACCGGCTTACTTCGCCGATCCTCTAAGGACGAGAACTTATTTACTTTCTCAGCAGTACACAGCAGAGACTAATTACTCACAAATGCTGTTTGTTAGTACTGCTAGCTTCACAAGAAAGTGATTCCACCCCTGACAATCAATAACTAATGCTACGAATGATAAGCAGGTTCTTGCTGAAGCATTAACTCCAAGTTGGCACAACGGATTTAAGTTAAATGCAAAAAGGGCTGGCCTAAGTACCAATTATTAATAATGCAAAGCGTTATGCAAACTAGGAGTGGTAAGTGAAATAAACTTAATGTGGAAGAATAAAACACGAGTTTACATTACATTAAGCTCAAGAGAAAAGAACTGTAAATTAATTAAATACAATGAAATAAATATTATGTTACATGAGTCTCAAATGAATTCGAAATGACAAAGAGAATACACTCACTCGCTCACTCAAAAGCTAATTCTTAAGCCTAGGAAAAACGAAAGGAAAAATACTGGTCAGAAAAGGGGGGTAGGCGGGATGAACTGGGCATCGTTACTTAGGAAGGACGCTGCCACACACGAGAAACCACTACGCCGAATCACTGTCTAAGTGGAGATTCAGGAACTCGCTGTACACGACGCTGCTCCAAGCTGGGCCAACAAACCTGGTCTCACGGCTCTCTAATCCTGACTGAATACAAACAAGCGAGTCAAGGGCTGGGGCGGGCACGCCCTGCCAACGAAAAAATTGTGAGCGATACATGCCCACAACAAATCACTCAGCGAAAGCGCCAATGTCACGCACAAGGACGATCACTTATGAAACAGTGAAAAATGTTCTGAAAACACTCCCGATTGGGTGAATACGGGGACGGTTAAACTGAGTGACAGTGGAAATTCCACTAGAATTAGTGGTTTTCCACCAAAGTTCAATGTCACGAGTTTATTTCGATACAGAATCGCGCCAATTCGTGACATGTTCCCTCCAAGAGAAAAACAAAATACAATAGAGAACCAAATTCAAGATCCGATTATTTCGAGATGCCTGGACACACTGCGTTTGAAAGACTGGAGATCATAGGCAGCAGGAAATACAGACAGAGGGAGACAGTTCCAGAGTCGACCTGTTGCATAAATGAAAGACTGGGAGTAACGGTTAACTCTTGGATTAGAGAGTTGGACAGAAAAGGGATGAGAGTTTGCTGCCAGACGGGTGCTACGCGCCCGTCGTAGAGGTGGAGGAATGCGTGCAGACAGTTCAGAGGAGCAGTGACCATTAAAGTAGCGATAGAAAAAAGATAAAGATGCAACAGTGTGGCGAAGAGACAGAGGTTGAAGGGAGTCAGTAAGAGGAGGAGAGTTAATGAGACGAAAAGCCTTTAACTCCACCCTATTGAGAAGAACCGTATGTGGGAAGCCTCCCCACACATGAGAGTTGTACTCCACACAGGGGCGGATGACCGTACAATAGGCTATGCAAAAACGATCAGTCCCACCTGATATTGGAACTAGGATGACTGGGGAGCACCATTCACATTAGCATAGCTCGATCATCTCCTGCTATTACAAGCAGGCCAGTTCTTGGTGGATAATGGACTGCTTTTGCAGCCTCACAAGTTGGGTCTGCTTCACATAACAGGCATTTCTAACATCGACACCGAGCTGTGTTGCATCCGTCAGCCTAGGGGTGTTTTGGAAAACCTTAGATCACTTCCCTACAAGAGCAGTCAAGTCAGCTCGTCGTTCAGCTGTTAAGTGAGAGTTTGGAGTATCACTTAATGCATTTAACAATCAAAACTTTAAAATGAACTCTTATTTAACTTGTTTTAACCATATTTAACTTGTTTTAACCATATGAGTACAATCATATAAATAAATGCTACTGCAGTGAAAGAGTAATTGCATATTTTATTGTAACCAACATTGTTCATTTGTTATATGCGATTATTGGTCTGCCGAAAATAGGATTGACGTACTCATCCCACGCCCTCGCCCCTAAATCCGTAACTTTTGTTAGTTAGGTTTTTAGACGTTAAGATTCATAGATTAGTTTGTTTTTATAATCACCAAAAAACTAAATAAATATGAAAAAAATAGAATAAAACACACACACACACACACACACACACACACACACAATGTGTTAGGTTAATGACCTTGTCCCACTGCCTATGATTCGAAAGTCCATAATCCTCCCCTTCCCCCCCAAAAAAAAAAAAAAACTGCTCACTGTTACGCCTGTAAAGTCATTAGTAAGTATGTGACCGTAAATTCTCATATATGATTGTTGTACTATTCTTCCATGCAATCTTCATTTTCAGTCTTAATATCTTAAGCATCCACTGTGTATAAATGGATTTCTGATCATTCATACAGCCTCTCAACCGTTATCTGTCCAGGATCCTAATGCGTGTGTTACCTGGCACCTCCGTCACATAGAATCACATTTGGTTAACATTGCAATAGTATTCCTCGATCTTATCATATCCTTCTGCCTGCCACATCTAGCCTTTTGGAGACATTGAGTCCAAGCTCCTCAAATTGAATGGACCAACATGTTTATATTATGATGATGATGATGATGATGATGATTTTTAGACATTACGATGGAATGGTTGACAGAGGTGGTGGGATGGATGAGATTGTGTACAGAAGTGCCATGGTTGGAATCCAAAAGGTTACCACAGGTTTTTCTGTCACCTTAACACTGCTAAGGAAGTAGAGATTGGGTAGTCTCCTATGGCTCAAAATAATCTTGGCAACAGTAGCCTATCCTCAGTAACAAAGGACCAGCTGTGATCATCTATATATTTTATTGTAATTGTTATTCCAACGGGGGAGCAAGTAGTGTACATATTTATTTGAGAGAGAGAGAGAGAGAGAGAGAGAGAGAGAGAGAGAGAGAGAGAGAGAGGTCAGAACTACATCTACTGAGTGGATGAGGAGCTCCCTCACCTACTGCAGATTATCAAGCTTCGCCATACACATGGTGGAGCTTATTGTTTTGGTAAGTATGATTATTATTATTCTTTGCACTTTTTTTTTCTTAGAACTTGATGATATTATGCAGTAATGTACCCTAGGGTAACCCAGGTACCTGTGCCAAATATAAATGACCTTGACCTATTTTTGAAGATCATATACTCATTTATCGTGCAAAAATTGCATATTTGAAATTGAAATAACTCTATAACTAGTTACGATGCAAATACTTGGTTGCAAATCCTGAGATAAAAAAGGTTGCTAAGGATTTTTGCTGAATATTTTGTCATTTAGCCCAGTGGAAAGTAGCAAATTCAAATCTCTATAGTGTTTTCTTTGTAACACATTTTAGAGAAAATCACAAAAACTGTAAAGCTGTAACTTTACAGAAATGTAGCTGTGGTCACTCTGGAAGGAATTTGGTTACTGTTAACCATACAGTTAATCAGTTGTTGAGACAAACGTAAAACGTACCCATGCTTCATTTATTTCTTCCACACCTTTGTCGTCAGATCTTGTTGATATTCTGCAAGATGCTACCTTAAGTTAATTTAAGTACATATTCCAAATATGAATGACCTTGAATCACATTTAAAGGTCACAGTTTGTGATGCCAAAATTTCACCCCTTATAATTAGTGTACCTCAAAAACTACTTATGTTATAGTTATTTGGTGCATACTCATACAAACAACAGACAGACAATACCATAAATAGGTATGGCAAAGCTTCCTTATTGTGGCTACACAATAAGTAAACAGGTACCGGTAACTAGGTTAATGTTATGATGATGATGATGATGATGATTAGCAGCAATAATAGTATCATCATCGTCATCAGTATTGTAATTGTCTTAGGTAGGGACGACTACCATCAACTCACACAAAGTAATGCTGCATTCAGGTGACCCCGCACTGAGTGACAAGCCAAATGTTTTACTGTTGTCCAGTAATTTAATTTGTACACTGAATGGTAACCATATAACCAAATGACACCTGATCTAGTGAGTTAATGCTTTGACTGCAACGGTTCTCTTGGAAGGGCTGTGAAGATGGCTGCGGCAGTCCTTCCAGAACACCTTAGGAAATTTCATAAGTTTGATACTTGACTTAATTATGTTCGATGAGTGAGTCAAGCAGATCCCCCGGATCGTGCCTGAAAGTGTTGCATCACTCAGTCACCCGCTGGCCACCATGAAGCGAGGATGTAGCCCTGTTTCTCCCAGTTTTCCCCTTCCCCCACTGCCCATCTGGGCAAAAACGCGCCCAACCCCCAAATGGCACCAACTACTGCTCAATGACACCTTTGACAACTAATCTGAAGGGGAGGAAGTGGAAATGAAGAAAAAATAGACTAAGACTGAAGCACGTGTGACTAAATTTGCTGAGTACAACGTTAACTTTTCTATGGAAGGGTTCTTCCATGACTATCACACTCCAAATGTTTCTAAGTGCTGGGTAAGATTGCAAATATGAGTAAATATCCTAGATTAGAATGAGTGGAAAATATAATTAGTGCAATAGTGGTTATGGAGACAATGGTGAGTATACTACACACTAGTGAAAGGGAAAATGACGCTCGTTACAAAGTTAGTCTACATTAGTATAGTTTTATAAGACCAAAGATAAGTAGAGAGGCACAACATTACCGTCTAAGTGCATAACTAGTAATAAGTGGTAGAAAAAATAGCAAAAATGCAACTGTTTTTGGTGGTGTGGCCACTGCAAAGATGTTACTTCAGTATCTTGTAAGTGAATATGTAGTAAGAAGTGATAATAGTAAGTGATGTATGTAATGAGAATATGCAAACATTCCAAGGAAAACATGAAATATATATATATATATATATATATATGACTACGTACATGTGTAGAGTGCAAGGATGTACTTTTTATGAGGGAGTGCTTCCATGCCTACCACACCTCCGGAACACTTGTATGTTTCAGAGAAGATTGTAAATATGTGTAAATATCCTGGTTTAGTATGTACAAATATTAATAATTAGTGTAACTGTGAGTATGGGAACATTGATGAGTGACATTGTTATGCGCTGCACAGAAGTAAATATAAAAGTGACCCTTGTTATGAAGTTATCCTGGATTGTTATAGCTTTATAAGACCCAAGTACTTATGGAAAAAGAATATTGCCTTGTAATTCCAAAATTAGTAATAAATGTTAGAAAAAGTAAATAAGTGACAGTTTTTGGTGGTCAACTGCTACATTTTCCTTCATATAGCAATAATTATGTTCCTTTAGTGCCTTGTGAGAGACCTTGCAGTAATAAGCGATAATAATAAGTAGTGTTATTAGTGAGAAAATGTAAAAATATTGAGAAAACATGTTTCCACCGCAGTTACAGTTACACTCACACGGCATATTTAGCGTTGAATGTAGCGCTTGTGATTTTATTCTTTTAAGCTATGTCCACTCCACAGCACAGTGCAACAAGTGTCTTAGGGTAAAAAAAAAAATCAGTGAATAACTTGTTTTTTAGTGTTATAAAGCATCAAAGTGACTTCTCAAAATTAATTTTGTCCAGCATATGGTGTAACGGCCACTTGCAATGGTGCTTCACATCCAGCTTGGCAACTCAAGCTCACCGACTGCACAAAATACCTCTTCAGTTCAATCTCCCTCCAGGTCTGGACAACCTTTGAACCACCAGTTTGTTTCAGAGGTTAGTGGAAAGATTTATTTTTTTTTTTAAGTGAAATTAAAACAAGTTTAATAAAACCTAAGTGGTCCAAACAGCTCGTGAATGCACCCTGTTTTTCTTGTATTTGCCGCACCAACGACATGAGTTAAAAAACACGTCACTGCAGCTGAAGGGTTTAGGCGGTCCGTCTGGGTGGATCTTGCTGCGAGGGACCACATTCGAAGGGTTGTTAGGGTGTATTCCTCACATAACGCCAGCCAGGGGTTGTGAGGCTGGTCACCTTAAATGTCGGAAATGAGTAGCCTAGACCCAGAACCGCATTTTCTTGTTAGGACAGAAAAACAAGTGGATGATGGTCATGGTCAATGGGCAAAATCAGCACAAGCAGTTCTGATCTTTAAACGGAAGTTGGTGGAAGGGTAAGGGGTTAGGCGAAACTGAAGTAATTCGATTGTGTGAGTCAACTGACAAAGGCAAGCGTCACAGATATTTGGTCTTTAGACCTGCTGGTTGGAGTCGGTGTTTCTTTTTCCAGATGTTCCTTCTTGTTGATCCATTCATTCATTTTCATTCTTTTGCCTTCCTTCATTAGCTTTCCTTCCCCATATATTACTTTTTTCCCCCATTTCATCTTTCACTTGCAACATTTTATGCGTATCATTACATTGTAACAAATTACCATATAAAAGTACTAGAAAGCACTTGAACGCACACCTCCACCAGTGTCAATGCCATTAAAAGATCCGGATCCGTGGATACAGGATACTGACGCTGATCCGGATCGGCCCAAAAATTTAACCCATGATCCGTTCTTCTACAAAACTTCAAAACATGTTCATAATTTTTTTAGTGATATGCAAAGACAAACAAACAAACAAACAAACGTGAGCTAAAACATAATCACGTTATAGGAGGTAATAAATGAACACACACACACACACACACACACACACACACACACACACACACACACACACATACACACACACACACACACACACTCGATGCGTGTGTGCTGTTTTTCTCCATGAAACACATAATAACACCTTCCATAACTGATCCCTGTTCACCTTGCCACGTGGTTTATCCACACCTATAGATTCCTTGATCATGATAAATCTTACATACTTTAGGTCCTCATCTACTTCACGGCATTTTTAAATCAAGGTTCATATATGGGAGGTTTAACTCAGTTCTAAACAGGGTGGAATCTCTGCCTCTTCACAGTAACATACCATTTCTTTTCTTCAGTTGCAGCATTTAAATCATCGCTGCTCTGCTGTACTCTCTGTTTGTGTGTCTAAGATTATTTCGAGTACGCAGCATCCGCCTAGTTACACACTCTTTCCCAGTTTTTTATTTTCCTTAGAGCTGTTAGCTGGTACTCTCAGACCCCCATATATGCAACTGGTAAATTTAGGAAATATCTTCCTTATTTTCAAAGTATCTCTGCATACGGATAGGATAATGAACGCAAAGTTTCCAGGCAGTTCTAAACGAGTGGATCTTTTATTCTGGTCACTTTGATTTTTCTTAGACATCTTTCTGCAGTCTCCCAGGTTATGGATTATAATTACTGCATTCAAAAATGCCCCGAAAACCACCGTCTTCATCCTTCACCAAATACTCAGACATATGATTTACATTCTTTGCCTATATTCCCGCATGTGCTTTTCTGACAACACTGAGCAGCACTATTACGTAATGTTTTTTTCACCTACTTCTTTTGTCTTTACTTCTTGACAAAATATATTCACAGACAGCCATTTTAATGATGTATCTATTTCGTCATCCTACAAGCGGTGGTGTGCCCATCAAGCATTACTACAAATTTCACACACCAATTCATTCTTAAACTCGGATTTGTATGTATTAAAGCTCAAGACTAAACCTTACCAGTACCTTTCCCAACCACTGGTCATTCTGTACTCTGGCCCACACTATTTTGTCTACCCGCGTGCTGTTTTGCAAAATCTCTTTTCAGTTACTTTCCAGTATCTTCTTTTCATGTGATGGTAAAATAGGAGGAGGAAGGATTGGCTCCGTTCTACAACAATAAATATGTTATCCCCGGCACATTTCATCTTCCTCAAAATTTCTACCCATTCATTACAATACCTTGGTACCAGTAGACGATTTTTCTCGGGTAAGGAGAGGTCAGATATAGCCTTTGTGATTCCCTTCAATACAAGATTTCCTCAATGTTCAATAAAATCCTGTGGAGGCAGCAGCAATGGACAAATAAGATGGACAACCTAACACAAACCGTGTTGCTTGTGGTCATCTTCAGCTGTTTGCATCCCTGGTCTTTCATTTTCCCTCCGACTACATCCCTGCTCGTCTTTCATCACGTCAGCAGCGATGAAGCCACTCTTTATCATCGTAAAAAACTGAACTGGTAGGAAAAGTTGGGAACATATGGGGGAAGGCAAAACACTGTGGGTGGAGACGAGTGAAAGAGGGATGATAGGGAGTGAGAGGAAGATAAGGAGTGAAATATATATGAGGCGATGAGGTTGATACAAAGGAGAGTGGGAAATCGGAGTACATGCAGGCAATGTGAGAAAGGTAATAGCTAGAGAGAAATATTAGGCGCAGAGTTGGAGAGAGAGAGAGAGAGAGAGAGAGAGAGAGAGAGAGAGATCAGATAAGGATGGAAAGGAATACAGAGTAGAGGCTGGGGAGAGTGAGAAAATGAGAACATCAAGAATAATGAAGGAAAAACACAGGACAAGCTGTTCGAGCCTGGAATAACTTTGCATCCTAAATGAGCCAGAACAAGGGAAGACCAGCAAGACTACAGAATATACCAACACTGCCTTATACATCCCCTCATCATCACAGCATTTATCACACCAGTCACCACACACCATATATACACTCAGTGTTACCCTATTACTCATCACCACTGGAACTCGATACCATACGCATATTTCATTATATGGCTGAAAATCGTTTGATATAGATTGCTGTGTGTGTGTGTGTGTGTGTGTGTGTGTGTGTGTGTGTGTGTGTGTCATTGCGAAGTAGGTATAATGAATGTTTGTCGTTTAGTTTCTTGTTTCATTCATTATGCATTCATTCCTTTCCCATACCTTCTCTTCTTGCATCGCCTTTATTGTTCTTGCTTTTATCTCTCGCCTATTAACTCCCTTTCTCTCCCTGTGCAACCTCTTTATATTCAGTCTCACCCTCTCACCAATCCTACTTTAACTTCTTGTCCCTTCTGCCTCACTCGTTGGTTCCAGATCCTTTTTACATACGCCAAAGAAGATGGAGGATGTTATACGTCCACCGTGTCTGTTGTTTGTGCAAAAGATGTCTCTAAAAGCTGTACACGGATTTCAGTGAGATCAGGTGCAGGTGGGTAGCGAGTCAAGGAAAAGCTGATAAGATTTTAAGGTGAATCTAGATCCGGATGAAAGGATAATCAACAGATTTTATTGGCATTGGCGGAGGCATGCGCTCTGTGTTATTTCCAGTTGCATTATAGAACACCATAAATTTTATTAAGCCTAGAGATGGAAACCACTGGTCTTCTGATACGAATATCATTGTTCATTTTCGTCCATAGTTCTTTAGTGATTTAATTTAAAGTAATAGAACAAAACGGTCAATAATATGTCTATGATTGCTGCCATATGTACTGGAAAGAGAATGAAACACTAAAAAGGGAAAAAAAGATTTACGCCATGGAGTAGACGAGAAAGATGACACGACTTGGGGTAAATCTGAATAAAAGTGTTGTGTGATGGTTAAAATATACAATGCAGGTCGCGAAATGAAAAGCTGGAATGACAACTGACAGGTAGTCTGTGCTTTGTGAACGCCTCAATATAAGTATTCCATCTCGAACAGGATAACGAAAGACAACAAGATCCTTAAGAAGAGCCGAAGTGAGGAGCTTAGTTGAAGCTATTTCCAATCCATTCACTGTATGGGATCCGTGTTAACATTTGACAAACTCGAGCGGAGGTAGCATGAACAGAAGTCACCGTGAAATATGGAATTATACTGTATTTGTAAGCGTGATTTTTCTTCGTCTAAACAATCTCTTTTACTACAAGGACACCTTCTGTGTTTTTCTACCGTCAGCTGATTTTACTCAGCTTGGTACAGGCCTCCACAGTAACGTCTGACCATGGAGACTGCTTCTAAACTAACCATAATTGACAAACCTTGTCTGTGCTAAATAAATTCGTCGAAAGATATCAGTATTTTCCTATATATTTTTTTCCTGGTAAAGCTGTTAATGGTATATTTTGTTCATTTCTCTAAGTATTTCAGGATCATTTCTACAAAACCACATCCTCCACAATTTACTCTCCTGACCTTTTACAAATTTCTCTCTTCGACCTCCCGTCTTCGTTTGGCTCCTTCGCTTCTCCTTCAACCCGTCCCCACAAAATTCTCACCACCCTCACATCCTCAACACACATTCCCATCCTCCCTCAGCTCCTCCCTCACATTCTCATCCTCCCTCACCTCATCCCATACGTTCCCATCCTCCCTCACCTCCTCCCTCATATTCCCATCCTCCCTCACCTCCTCCCTCATATTCCCATCCTCCCTCACCTCCTCCCTCATATTCCGTCCTCCCTCACCTCCTCCTATACTTCCTTCACATCAAACAGTTATACACTTAGATTCCCAGACCTCCCTCCAGAAATACTTCTTTGTTTACTAACATTCATATTAAAAGTAATACGTTTTACATCTTTGTGTAAAATACATTATTTTGAGTAAAATAAGTCAATTAAATGTCATGGTCCGTAGAACACACACACACACACACACAAACACACACACACACACACACACACACACACACACACACACACACACACACACACACACACACGAGCGCGTGCGCGACCAAACACCTTACCACCGCATCCTACTAACAGATTGGTGTTATGAATAATGAAAATAATTGGCACAGAAGAATATGAATGTGAAGTTATATATATATATATATATATATATATATATATATATATATATATATATATATATATATATATATATATATATATATATATATACACCGACTATCCCAGTTACCGTATTTACCCAATGAACAGACAAGAATATTTCCAGAACATGGTATAATGGAAAAGGTATTTTGGTTTACAAGAAAGACGATTCGAAAGACCTTAGTAACTATCGACCCATTAGCTTATTATCAGTTATTTACAGTCTCTTCACTAAAATCATTAAGAACTGAATACCAATAAATTAGGAACAAAACCAACCTCGTGAGCAGGCTGGATTCCGAAGCGGGTATTCGACTACTATTCATCTACACACAACTAATCAGATAACTGAGAAAACTACAGAAAATAATATACTACTATGTTTAGGTTTCGTTGGTTACGAAACTGTTTTCGATTAGCCTAAGGGGAAAACATTGCAACTGCAAATTCATTTCAGAACAAGAATTAAACGAGACCATTCTAAAATTATATACGACGAAGGAGATTGAGAAATGTCAGGAGATACAGTATCACCAAAACTGTTTATAACATGCCTTGAAAGCATTTCAGAAAGATGGAATGGGAGACGCAAGGAATAAACATAGATAAAGAATACTTAAACCATTTAAGATTTGAAGATAACATTGTACAGATCTCAGAAACGGCAGAGACATTGCAAGAAATGTTAAATCGCTTAAATAGGAATAGGGGTAAAGATGAACCAGAGTAAGACTAAAGTAATGTTTAATCCAAATACACCAAAGATGGTCATCGAGGTAAAAGAAGATATTCTTCAAGAAGTCGATGAGTACTCTTACTTGGGGCAAATACTAAAACTAAGGAAAGTCCATGAAAACGAACAAAACTACCCATTACAAGTGGATGGAATGCTTTTGGTAAACACAGATACTCGCACATCATGAAAAGTAGCTTGCCAGTATGTATGAAACGAAAGCTATATAATGAGTGTATAATCCAGGCTATGACGTTCTTTTGTGAGATCTGGCAAGTGACAAAAATCACGGGAAAGGAAACTAATTCATTCCCAAAGAGCAGTGGAAAGGCCAATGCTGGGAATATATTTGAGAGACAGGAAGAGATCAACTTTGGTGAGAGAGCAGACTAAAGCAAAAGATTTTATTGAGGTTATTGAATAACAGATATCTAGGTGGGCAGGTCACGTAAAAAAAATAAGGGTTTACCGATGGAGCAAGAGACTGACTGTCTGGATTGGAAAAGACTGTAAGCGTAGCAGAAATAGGTATAATATAAAGTATTTTGTAGATAAAGCCTGAAGAAATTGTCTCAGTGAAAGAATTCGTGCAGAAAGTTTGGGGAGCCCTTTTTTCAGCAGTGGGCTTCCAATGACTGTTACTATCTATCTATCTATTGCCAGACGCCTCAGTCCCGTTTGGGGTGGCCACAAACAAATCGCCTCCAAGTCGCCCTGTCCCCAGCCATTTCACTCCCCTGCTCCCAACTCACACCCCCCTCTCTCATATACCTCTCCACCCCATCCCTCCATCTCATCCTTGGCCTCCCCCTCCCTCTTTCCCCCTCCACCTCACTGACATACACTCTCTTCGTCAGTCTTTCACCCTCCATCCTCTCCACATGGCCAAACCACCTCAGTATGTTCCTCATAACGCTTCCTATCACATCCACATCAACACCACAACGCTCCTTTATATCCTCATTCGTCAGCCTGTCTCTCCATGTGACTCCACAGGCTCCTCTTAAATAACTCATTTCCACTGCTCTCACTCTTGACTTGTGTCCTTCCAACAACGTCCAAGCATCACTTCCGTACGTTAGAGTTGGTATCACAATACTGTCATGTAGTAACTTTTTCACTTCCATGCTCACTTCCCTGTTTCTTATCACTGCTTTCAAAGAACCAGCAACCTTTCTTCCCTGCTGTACCCTTTCAAGCACTTCACCCTCCAAACCTCCATCCTTACTCATCACACTACCCAAGTACTTAAAAACGTACTCACATTTTCCAATTCCTCACCATCCAACCTCGCTGTACATTCACTGACTTCACCTCTCTCAAAGACCATCACTTTACTCTTCCCTACATTCACCTTTAGATTCCGTTTCTTACACACTCTCCCAAACTCATCCACCAAGCCTTGCAGCTCCCCTTCGTCTTCACTCAACAACACAGTATCATCTGCAAACAACAGCACAGGGAGTTTCCAAACACTATCCTCTCTCACCAGGGCCACTCCAACATCCACTACCCTACCTTGTACCTCTTTTATTACCCCATCCATGTACAGATTGAACAACCATGGAGACATGACACATCCCTGTTTCAACCCAACTTTCAAAGAGAAAAATTCACTTAGTTCACCATCCACACGCACTGCAGCCTTCGCACCATCGTACATACTCTTCACAGCATTCAACAACTTCCCATCTACTCCATATATTCTTAACACTTTCCACAATCCTAGTCTATCCACCCTGTCATATGCTTTCTCCAAATCCATGAAAGCCGCATACAACTTCTTTCCCTTCTCTAGAAACTTTTCCACTAAAGTCCGAGAATGAATATCTGATCTACACAACCTTTTCCCTTCCTAAAGCCTCCCTGTTCTTCTCCAACTAATTCCTCTGTTCTTTCTCTAACTCTGTCAATAAGTATCCTACCATACACTTTTCCTATTATACTAAGAAGACAAATGCCCCTATGATTACCACACACTTCTTTTTCCCCTTTTCCTTTGTACAAGGGAATAATTATACCTGACTTCCAATCCTCCGGGACTCTACCTTCCTCCCAGGCCAATCTGCACATCTTCCACATCCATTCTACTACTATCTCTCCCCCATGCTTCAGCATTTCACCACACACTCCATCAATTCCTGGGGCTTTCCCTGATTTAACTTTCTTCATTGCTTCCACAACTTCTATCCTACTGATTTCTTCCTGTCTTCTCACCTCCCTCCTTCTCCCAGCCATTCCCCAGCCACTTATACTCGCATTACTTCCATCCTCCACGTTACTAATATATATATATATATATATATATATATATATATATATATATATATGGAGCCTCCGTGGTACAGTGGTAGAGTGTGCGTTTCGCATGCTGGTGAGCGCGGATTCGCCTCCCGCCAGAGTTGTAAAAACTTTGGGAAGCGTTCAACAAGCCACTTGTTACTTTGGCGGACACTGGTTGAACCAGTGTCGCATACTAGTATGCTTGCACCCAAACGACTTAAGGAGGGCCGATTACACTTGGTTCACTGACTACACACACATCCAAAGCCACTACAACACAATAGTCACTCTCACAAGCACTTCTCACCCTACATACAGTCTCTACCAGACAGCCTAAGCCACTGGGTAGAGATACATTGGCTGTATCGTCCCTGCTTCGATAGGGATAGGCCGGTCCTGCAGTGGACCTCAACAGCTGATGATGATGATGATGATATATATATAGAGAGAGAGAGAGAAAGAGAGAGAATTGTAGATATATATCAATAATATATATATAAATAGATAGATAGATATTTATTTATTTATTTATTTATATTTTTGTATTAGCACGACACACAAGTGTTCCACGTGTACCAGAAAAACGATGGAATTATTGTTAGTCAAAAAGAGCAACTGTCATGTAAGTAATTAATGAAATTAAAAATTTGCAGAGAGAGAGAGAGAGAGAGAGAGAGAGAGTAGGATTAGAGTGTGGGAAGGAGAAGAGAATAGTATAACAAGAAGCGGTACCAAGGCACAGCAAATCCGTCCCCGGCAGTAATTTTAGTGCTGACGTATAAACACAACAGGATATATAGTCAAAGACGTCACATAGCAAATTGGAGTATACCAGGTATACAAGACGTGACTCCCACTACGCCTGGTTGAGGATAGATCATCCTTCCCTTTCATTTCCTGGAAAAGTTTAAGTTGTCTCCGAAGCTCAAAAACTCTATTCACCACAACAACACTGCCCTTGGAGAGCACTCGGCAGTAAAAGAGGAGGGATACATGCTATGTATCCAGGTCTTTAAAGAATTTCTGGAAAAGACAAGAATTCTAATCTTCTGTTTTCACAAAGTTGACACATTTTACTACTGCCTCCAGGATCTTGCAAAGGGCATCAGGGAGGGTTTGGGACGCCAGTGCAAAACGATGAATCATACAGTGAACCACTTTCGCATTTGGAGCTACGTCCTTGCCATGCTTCTGTAGCCCCGATTTTGATCCCATCATCGCTGGAGCCCCATCAGCACAGACTCCACATCCATAACAATTTTCTCAGGCTATTCCGTTAACTGTGAAAAAAGAAGTCAACTTTTTCATCACACCTAAAGCTTCTGTGGTATTTTCAAGCTGTACAGAGAACAAATATTCATCTTTGATGTCATGCATGAATAGATCCCTAACAAACAAGAGTATCTGTGCACAAGAACTCACATCCGTTGACTCATCCAAATGTACTGGAAACATACCAGTTGGAGACTATCTTTTGATCCATGATATCAGCTGACATTTCACTAATTCTCGGTTTCACTGTGTCGTTCGACAAGGATATATGGCGAATCTCAGGTGCACTGGACGCTTCAAAAACCCACTTGACCATCTTTACAGCAAGCAGCTTAATCAAAGTTTCACCAATTGTGTGAGGCTTTTTCTTCCTTGCTATTTCAAGGGAAACCTCATGATGCCTCTGTTACACTTAGGGTCTTTTACTGGAGAGCACCACCCCCATCCAGTATCTGTTTTCCCTAGCTCTGTTCATGGCCCTTGAAACTTGGGTCTTTCTCCACATACTGAGGGTGGATTGTTGTCAAATAATGCTTCAGCTTTCTTGGCTTCATAGAATCATTGCCCAGCACTTTGAAACACAGCACACACTGGGGTTTCTCAATAATATCAGCGAGGATTGATGTAAATCAGTAGTAAATGCATTCATCACTGTATTACAGCTTCTTAGTAACAGCCAGCAAATCTCTCTCTCTCTCTCTCTCTCTCTCTCTCTCTCTCTCTCTCCGGTATATATATATATATATATATATATATATATATATATATATATATATATATATATATATATATACATAAACGATACAAACAGACGAATGATAAAATTTAAAATTATGTGGTCACTTGCACCAAAGTGAATTAATTACAATTATTTAAAATCAATGTTAAAAAAAAAATTGACAAATGATTTTCACAAACTAGCATGATTTATTTTTAATTAAAGCAAAGTGAATTAAATGTTATGCAATATGAAGTCATTGGTCTTTAATATTTGATTTTTTGCAAACAATATTGCATTTATTTGTTCGTTGTTTTTTCTTTTTTTCTGACAGGTTAGAATAAGTTTCAGTAAAGAAACTTTCGAGTTTATTATCGCCCGCCTTTAGAAGGAGGAGCGATAATGGTTTTGACTGCCTCTGTGTGTGTGTGTGTGTGTGTGTGTGTGTGTGTGTGTGTGGGTAGGTGGGTGGGTGTGGGTGTGGGTGTGTGGGTGTTCCCATTATATCTCATGAACAGCTTGAGCTATCAACATGAAACCTTCAGTGTATCGAGATATGTCCAAAATATTGGCCGAGTTCGAAAATGGGCACTCGGGGTCAAGGTCATCAAAATGGCTGCCAAAGGTCAACTAGTTTTTCATCGCCAGCTTAAACACCGTTATATCGTAAGAACGGCTTGAGCTATTAACATGAACACTTCAGGATATAAAGACTTGACCAAAATCTTGGACTTGGCCAACAGCATATTCTGGCGGGCGATTAGCATTCGGCACCCGAATGCTTTTCTTTCATAATGTAAATGTTACCACTAACGCAACTGAATCAAAGTTGTCTGGCATCATAGTAATTATTAAATTCTCCGATTTCTTTGCGTGTGGTAGCCGGGTTCCGCCGTCGCCTTTTCTTATGTTATCTATTCCCAGACGCCACAAACCCGTAAGGGGCGGCCATTTGACTTTGAGTTATTTATTTTACGGGGAGGGGCACTAACCCTCCACCAACCCACTTGTTGACACATAGCACGTATGGTTTGGTTATATGGTTACCACCCAGCGTTGTGTAAAATTATGGTTACACTATAAGAAAACAATGTTAAATATCGTGTGAAATTGCTAAATGCAGCATGACACGTTGACTAATCAGTGTTAATCATTTCCGAATCATTTCCGCACTGTCAAAAATTTAGACGGCAAAGAATGTTGATGCAAAAAATAGGCAAAAAGGTGTCAAACGCAACAAAACAAACATTTGATACCATCTATGAATGCGTAATCATCCACCCCCAAATCGATAATAATATGAAAGCAAAAAACAAACACTATTTTAAATTTGTAGCTGACTCTATCCTGCATTAAAATTTTACAGCTTGTCGAGGTGGGAGCTGCTAAATCTGCACTGAAATCGGGTTTGGTGAAAGCCGTTTGATTTGATGTTAGCATAAGCTGATGATATTATTTTTTCAGCATTGATTTTAATTCATATCGTTTTATGAATGAGATTTAGTTGAATTTCGTCAAATGTTTCAAGTCATTGCTGTATTTTTTTGGTGTAAGTGGCTAATGATAAAACACAAAAGAATGAATGAGAAATGAATGAAGAGAAATTATATTACAAAGAGAATATGTGAAAGCGATATCAGAGCTAGAGGTGTGGTAGGGAGACCACAGTTAAGCTGGAAAGACAGCTTGAAGGGAAAGGCAGAGTGGAGGAATACATAAACTATAAAACTATATATCTCAATATATCTATAGGTAGATATAGATAGGTAGAAAAAAAAAAACAAATATATGTAAATTTCACAATATTAATATCAGTTAAATATCACGCAGGTAACCCTAGAATACTGTACATAAACCAGCAGATATTTTTCAAAAATTTACATCATCGGGTGCCAACTGGGATCGTGGCCGAGAGGGAGGTTAAAACAGAGAGCGAGGGAGACACTCTTGCAACTTGCACACAGCCGCAAGTCTGTTGGAAGAATCCCTTCTATACAGGCGAATAGGACTTTATAAATATATGGTTTGCTGGACAACAAGTTCACTCCTGCATATTGCATACAAAGTGTTGCCACTTAGCCATATATATATATATATATATATATATATATATATATATATATATATATATATATATATATATATATGCAAACTAACCACAGGAGAAATGAAAGGAGCGACAGTGAGTACTATCGTGTATTACATCTTTCTTTTTTTTTGTGCCTGCTCATGGTCCAGCAGTGTCGAACCGTAGCTAGTATATACAAGCTGGAGCGAGACGGATCAGATAAACAGTTACATACAGAAAAATGTAGCCGATTTATTGATGATGACTTAACAGAAATGTCAAACCATCGCACGTAGCATTACAGAAATGTGTGAATGAATTTGTTTCATTCATTATTAGGTTCAATGGCTGATTTTCGACCCTTTTTGGAGGGAGAGTGAGAGTCACAAAAATCCCTCTCCCATGCAGGTAACCATGTACCGTACGAAACAACACTTTCATTGTGAGGACAGAGCATGTGAGATACAAAGTGTTCCATTAAACTAATGGTACGCATACCTCACAATACTGTCTTCCTCGTGTGATCACCTACTTATCTCAGTCATTCCTCATGCCACTTCCAGTACACATTGGTACAAGTGTATAAGAACTATACTAGTTTCTGACTCCTTTATTACAACAGGTATCTTGTATGACGAAAAAAAAAAATCACTTGAAGAAAACGAGGATAACATATAAGAGACAGTTATCGCCCTCTTTCCAGCCAGTATACTTAGTGCCCTTTTGCCTATAACTCACTGCCCCGCTGCGGCGCGGGCAAGAGTGTGCCGCCACTGTCTACAGTACTGCAAGAAGGCAGTGAGTATGAGGCAAAAGAGCGGTGAATATTAGGAAGAAAGAAGGATATCAACGTCATTTTTATGTTATCCTTGTTTCCACCAGATGATCTATCTATCTATCTATCTAGATTGATAGATAGATATATGTATATGTGTGTGTGTGTGTGTGTGTGTGTGTGTGTGTGTGTGTGTGTGTGTGTGTGTGTGTACATTCTACAGATACCTATCACAAGGAGGAACTACAAAGTTCTTTGGGATGGGCCTGCAGGGGCGATTGTTTACCTGTGGTTGACTGGTCTGCACATACGAACAGATCGGGGTTACTTAACAGCAATAACATCAACAACTCATTGTTTATTTCCTGATCAGTTTCTAATCTCGTATTCTCTTCACTGTCTTTCCTGTGCTGCTGTTGGCCGTCTTCATTAACTGCTGCCGTCCCTCATATTCACTGCTGTCTTCCCTCATAATCATTCCTTCCTTCCCTCATATTTACTGCTTCCTTCCTCTCATTCCCTGCATTCTTTCCTCATATTCACTGAATAATACTCAGTTTTACGGTGCCTCTTTGCCACTTATCCACTGCGTCTTTCCTTCTTGCATACCACCTCTCCTTTTTTGTTATCACCTTTCAGACCCCACTTCATTGTTTCCTCATTTTTCTCTCCTTCACTGTATACTTTCTCCTCCAAAGAGCTTGATCTATACACTATGTAGTAGAAATATTTCGAGCTTCTCTACGTGATTACTTTTTTATGTTTTTAGCTTCCCACATAGAGTAGAAAGTTTTGTTCCCTGAGGGCGAGGAGTGTCATAACTTGGGCTCTAACAGCTACCGTGGTGTGGTGGTATTAGATGCGGTGTATTAATTACGTTTCAAACGATCGATCATGTCAAGACTGTCTCAGCGGAATATAACTTCATTAACTGTTCCAGATCCCAGTCTGGTCTCAATCCTGCGTTCTTTTGGACAACAGACCACTACTCTTATCCATTTCACCACTACCTCCCTCGGCCACTTAACTAAATGCCCGCCTCTTCATCTTGCCTCTGTCAGTGGTAATGGCGGGGCTCCTCCCTTGTGTCTCGTATTATTTTCCTTCCACCACCTTTGTCTCCCAGTTTTAGAGTTCAAAGGACCGACCTGAATACCCGGCCATTAGCGTGCGCACCAGTGTGTGTGTGTGTGTGTGTGTGTGTGTGTGTGTGTGTGTGTGTGTGTGTGTGTGTGTGTGTGTGTGTGTGTGTGTCGTTATTTAAACCAGTTATTAAAGTCGTTGCTGAATTTATCTTGACCGCTGCCTGTGCATTAAAGAAATTTAGGGCTTGAGTGTTAAGAATCAGATGCGAGTTTCCTAGTATAGTATGTTCCAGAACGGGTGAAATATTGTACCACGAACAAATTCTTGTTGCTACCTTTGGACAAAAGTAAGTGAAATCGTTACTGCTTCACATAAGCACGAATACATAATGATTCTTGTACCTTTTAATACTGAAGCCTTTCTTTGCAGTGAAAACATCTTCCAATCTCCAGACCGCTTCACCCACAGCAGGAGATACTGCTGATGACGGAGAGATAAATGGATATTGTTCTCATTCCTACCAATCAGAGACGTCGTTCAAGAGCAGGTTATAATTGCTCGGAGGTAACCTGAATAAACTTGGGGACAGAATCGTAGAGGAGGTAGTCATATTAATCTTGTTCAAAGAAATGCTTACAGAGACAGTATGGACGATCATTAAATATAGAAGAAAACAGACAATGATTGTAATATCCTATCAACACTAGCAACAGAAATAGTTAATGAGAAAGTTATGTGCTTAGTTGGTAAACATGTATCCCACTGCCATACGTGTCAAAATCTGCTGTTCCGGTTGCCTAAGCTATTTGTGAGGGCGTTGGCCATATTAAAAGCATAAGAAGCTCCATATCCTTGTCCCTTACTTCCATATATTTGCTTATTGCATGTTACCCTTCACCTGTAAGTTACTTATGGTAACTACATGGTGTATACTGAAAATTAAAATAACAGATAAAAGACTAGTTAAATGACAAGGAACTCTAAGAAAGTGTAACATCTGCGTTCTACAATTTATCGAAAGGTCGTACATTTTACTCTGCCCTGTGACCTTGATTTTCAAAAGTTTGCCTTCAAACTCGAACTGCTCTCATGACAACAGATTTGGTCGCAATCAGTTAAAGACTATATAAACTGATTTTACCATGTGACATTATTATTTGACATTTCTTAGTGACCTTCACCATTAACTGATTGCTCTCAAAACTCAGCCCCTTCGTTCTTGTATTACCTTGAACCATTCTAACAATTTGTCTAACCTTGAAGAAAAAAAAAAAGACCAAACCGATATTGTTAGGACAAAACTACGCCAGCCCTGTCACCTATTGTTCCACTAAACAACAGGTCCACTCATGGGAAGACTTTAATCCATCCATAATGTTTGGTTAAAATCCAGTTATTTTTTTTTATTTTTTTGTTCACACACACACACACACACACACACACACACACACACACACACACACACACACACACACACACACACACACACCGCTCGCTGGTGCAGTGGTAACGCTCTCGCTTGCCAATTGGTGGACGGGAATTCGCGCCTTGTTCAGGTTGCGAAAAGTTTCCCTGACGAAGTGGGTGGTTACTGTCCCCCTTGAGCAAGGGGATGGGTGTGTGCGTGTGTGAAGGTCACAGCCTTGCCCTTAGATCGGACTATATGAGCTCTCAGCTCCCTTTCGAGAGGGTAAAAGCTGACGATCACGACCATCAAGTGATCCTGACCCACCCGGTGAATTACACACACACACACACACACACACACACACACACACACACACACACACACACACTCATGTACGTTAACCAAAGCAACAACCGCTCTCGCTTCGCGTGTACAAATGTAATAATCGCTCAGTAATTGGTGGTAGGAAGCTTTCTCACTCCATGAAAATTGAGAACTTGTATTATCAGCTGAGTCAGTTCCTTATACCTGCTCGTTTTCTCTTCACGAACCTGGGAGCGTAAACCGTAGTACATGATATTTTTGTCCTTAAATAGCACCATTAAAAAAAATGCGCATGCAATAACAACTAGAAAGCACTCAGAGTGAGCATAGCACAGCCAATGCCATTGCCAGTAAAAGGGTCTGGATCTGGATCCGGATCCGTGGAGATAGGATCCAGATCTGGATCCACTCAAAAATTTAATAAAATTTTTGTCCCATGTCCCACCATTCAACAAAATTGCATTGAAATTCATTGAGAACTTTTGGAGATACTGTGCAGGATACTCCTGATCCGGATCCTGATTAATATCCGCCCCAAATTTAATCACTTCGTCCTTGGCCAATGCCCCACCTTTCCAAAAAATTTCATTGAAATTAATTGAAAACTTTTGGAGATATCGTCTGGACAAACAGACCTACAGAAGACAAAGGTGATACATTACCTTCTCCAACTTCACTGGCGGGGATAAAGACGGGGCCATCTTCTGCTTTGTGTTTGCACGTGAACATGTGTGTGTGTGTGTGTGTGTGTGTGTGTGTGTGTGTGTGTGTGCGTGTGTGTGTGTGAACAAAATATTTCATCTTTACTGGATTTGGACCAAACTCTATGAAAGGGTTCAGGGTTTTCCCTGGAGTTGATCTCTTGTTTATTAGGGCAACAGTCAACAGCCTGGGCCACATGGAATATTAAGTTGAAGCAGTTATGATGGGGAAGGCGGTGGCTGAATCGGTGGAGAGGCGCCTGCAGTCCTACTGGACCCAGGTTCGAATTCCGGCTGAAGCAGGGAAGGATTTGAATTTCATAAAAAAACAGCCTTTCCTGATCTACCAGAAGACCCGCCGACATGTCGTAAAAATACCCCCGCTAATACCAATACACCAGTCCTGTATGAGACAGCCCTAGCATGTATTCAATATGGACGATGGGTGTTTACGCCGAAGTGGTGACATGTGGAGGTGTAGAATGACTACTGGGCCTTGGGATAGGCCACTGCCTCCGAGAAATAGGTCCTGAAGCCTTTGCCCAAAGTCAAACACATTAAAAAAAAAAAAATCTGAGGATGAAATGATTTGACATTGGGAACAAACATCCGATGGTCATGGTCAAAGGACAGTGTCAGATGTTTGACCATACACTCATGCAGTCTTTATAAGATCTAAACCGGATTCGGTGGATGCTTAGGTTTGGCAAGGATGAATATATTCAGTTCTGAAAACACTTAACAACAAAAATCAATGCTTCAGTGCAAAGGCATCTGGAACAGTTTTGGTCCAGTTTTAACTAAACTTGCCACTACAGGTGTAGGGACAAGCAAAGATGTAATAATTCTAATCTTATACCAGTCGGTCAAATGTCAAGGTACAATAGAATATCATGTACATTACACTGGCATAATTCTGTGTAAATGGCCATGATGAGTAATGAATACAGCAGAACACAAGATCCTCACAAATATATGGTTAGACTTTTGAACCCGTAAGTCCATTTAATGGGACTAAATATACAATATGGAAAAGGTGCCTTTAGAAAGTGGTCAAAAGAACATTTGTGCCAGGCTTGGAGCGAACTGATTATGAAATAGGGGAAAGCACCGAGCTAGAAAGTGTTAAAAAGAAGAAGAAGAACATGAAACTGGAGAAGAAGATTAGACAATGGTGACAAAGTAGTTTTCCACACTGTGATGTGAAGACGTATTGAAATTATTTGATATTTAGATCATAATGATATCACTTTATAATGAGAATCATTAGCCTCAAAACAGGGGAAATTATGTCTTAGTGCGAAGTAATACCGCGTAACAGTTACTGTAAGTACTGATTACTGAAGGAGTTTTTGTATTCAAAGTTATTGATCTATCTATAAATCTGTTTATCTGTTTATGATTCTACCTATCTCTCTCTCTCTCTCTATCTTCCACTCTAACCTACCTATTTAAGACGTTTTAATCTCATAAGGGTCAGCCACACACAGATCACCTCCACTGTACCCTGTCTTCATCCATTTGGCTGCCCTACTTCCATCTTATGTCCCCTTCTCTCACACACCTCTCTACTTCATCCCTTCATCTCATCCTTGGTATCCCCCTCTTCCTATTCCCTTCTGCCACATTCACATGCAGCCTTCTAGTCAGTCTCTCATTCTCCATCCTCTCCACTTAGCCAAACCATCACAAGTGTATTTCTCTTAACACTTTTTGTCACACCCACATCGCCACCACAACGTTCCTTTTCCTCCTTATTTCCCTGTTGTAGGAAAAAATCTTGGTTAAGCTGAACTGTGCATAGCATTCAAATATATTATTGTAATGTAATGCACTGGATTTCAATTGATTCTGCATTTTAAAAAAATAAATAAAAAGGGACAGCGAGATGTTAAGGAACCATTCATCAGCGTCAGGGATGGAGTGCATATTAGAGAAAAGAATTCGAACATGCATACGAATACTTCAGATTTTCTCTTCGTTATAAAATAGTTACTACTTATAGGTCAACCTAGTACCGTACTAAAGTTGTGTAATGGTAAACGACTTTTTGACTGGTGCCAGTATTCAGTACCAGAATATCAAACTTATCTTAATTATAGCTGTATACGTAATAGTTTGTGTTTTCCTAGTAGGCTGGTTACAATAAAAACACAACATAAGAGATCATACTAAGCCAGGTCTCAAGTAGTCTCATACTGTAGGCCTCACTTTTATTCTTGAAACATTTAAAGATTTTTTTTTTTTCAAATGCGACTTTTAATTGCAGCAAAATAATGATATTGCACAGCTATTTCAAAATACATGGTAATATATTTTTTTTATTCAAGAAAGAAGGAACCAAAGGCCAGGGATCCACAAACCGTTCCTTCCAAGAAAAAAGAAAATACGAAAGAGAGCCAAATTCAAGATCCTTTCATTTCGAGATGTGGCCAAGACGAACTAATGAAAGGCAACTGAATAAGAGATTTTTGTCAAATTTATGTAATGCATGAAAACTACAAGCTACTGGTAAATTAAATGAAAAAAATAATGTTATTTTGAGAAAATAAAGTATTACTTTTGCATGGTTTCAAATATTTTTGTTAAGAATAGATTCAAAACTTTACAAAAACAGGGTGCTAAAGCAACTTGGATAGCTAGAGGACTGGGAACGGTCACCCTTTTTCTATCTATCTATCTATCTATTGCCAGACGCCTCAACCCCGTAAGAGGTGGCCACAAACAAATCACCTGCACGTCGCCCGGTCCAGTGCCACTTACAGTAACTGCCTTGCTATCAGCTCACACACCCCTTTGCCATATACCTTTCCACTCCATCCCTCTATCTCATCTTCGGCCTTTCTCGGTACCGGCTATATTACACAAAATTTCTAGCACGAAGGAAAGGCAGAAGTTGAAAGACAAAGGCGAATGAGTTTATCTAGGCATTGCTCAAGGACAGAAACACAGTGTTCATGATAACAACAGGAGGGACCCCACCAGGACCGTACGCCTTGTGAGTGCAGTGATGATGCCAGTGAGCAGAGAAAATATATCAATCGGGAAAATTTTAATACCAGTCACGAGGAAGTCAGAGAGGGGAGGAGATGGAGGAACAGCACTTGAATTATCAAAGGAGATATTGGAGGTGAAGGTTTGAGCAAATAATTCCGCATTTTCAATAGAAAAAAAAAAAGGCTACACAACCATCAGAGCAGGAAACAGGATGGAAGACGAAGAAATGGTATTAGAAAGGTTTTTGAAAGAATTTGAGTTGGAGAATTCAGGGCGTTTAGTGCGAATTACAGAGACATGACATTTTTGGACCAGATATTGAAGGTAATGGAGAGTGTTCTAGGAGGTATGATTAGGGAAAGAGTGAATATTGATGAGATGCAGTTTAGGTTTATGCCACACATAGGAATCTATGATGCCATATTCATTGTTCGTCAGTTTCAGATAAAATATATAGAAAAGGGAAGGGAGCTGTATTTGTTTTTGTTGTTCTGGAGAAGGCCTTCGACAGAGTCCCTAGGGAGGTGGAGAAGTGGGCTAAGAGAAGGCATGAGATCAAGGACTGGCTGGTTATAGTGGTTAGAGTTATATATGTGGGTGCACACACCTGTGGGCTGAGAGTAAATGTAGACTTAAGTGTTGAGTTTTCCATGAGCGTTGGCGTGCATCATGGTCATTCTTAAGCCCTTTATTGTTTGTCGTGGTCCTTGAAACTCTCTCACGTGTCTTCAGAAATGGACTCCCATGGACGACATTGTATGCGGATGACTTGGCGTTCATTGCAGAAAAAGAAAGAGAGGCGGAGGATAGATTTAGGAAGCAGAGAGACGGCTTGGGGAAATAGGGTTTGAGAGTAAATGTGGATAAAGCAAATGTGATGATAACATCTGGTGTTGGTGGTGGTAATGTCAGAGCAGGGGCAGAGTGGCCAAATGCAGTTTGCCATAATTATGGTGTGGGAAGTAATTCCATCTTGGGCGGAACTTGTGATAAGTGGGTACATAAGGGATATAGTGGTACTGGAGGTAGACTGCGAGATGGTGCTGATTTCGTGTATGCAGTGTGTCAGGGAGAGCATGTAGAGCTTGTCAGGCGTGAAAGATTTTAGATTTGAGTCTCTTGAGTGTGCGAAAGAGTTTAGTTTGGGGGACATGTCATGTGCTGGAGGTGGGGCTGGGGCTAATTCTGTGTTTATGGTAAATAGTGACTGGAGGAAGTTCAGAGAGCTGATGCAACTCCTGACATTAAGTGGGCTCTCCTTCCGTGTTAAGAGATCTTTGTAAGTAACATGTGTTAGGAGAGTAATGCTGTATGGTAGTGAGACCAGGGCGGTAAAAGAATAGAATTTTCGTAGCCTGAAATATACAGAAATCTCTGTGATTAGATGAATGTGTAATGTGTCCATGAATGCATGGCCTCAGGGGCCTAAGTTTACGATAGAAGAATTGAGAGGAAGGATGGAACTGGAGTGTAATGGTGTTGTGATATGGAGTGACTGATTGAGATGGCTTGGACTGTGGAGAGGATGTTGGATGACGATTCGATATAGTAAGTAAGTTCTGTAAACGATGGGGGTAGGGTTGCAAGAGGCTGGCCGATAAAGACCTGGGGTGGAATCATGGAGTGTGAGGTCAAGGATGAGGGAGTGAATAAAGGTTATCAAATATCTATCTCTATCTGTTTATTTATTTATCTATCTCTATGTCTATCTATCTATCTATCTGTTTATGTCTATCTATCTATCTATCTATATCTATCTCTCTCTCTCTCTCTCTCTCACTCTATATATATATATATATATATATATATATATATATATATATATATATATCGAATACGTTTATGTGAAGCTACAAAACGTGGTGAATGTTTTTGGCGTATCTGATAGAGCCAGGATTCCGGGGGCTTGAATTATGAGTGAATGGGAGCGTGGCCCATTGGACTGGGCAAATTTGGGCTGGCTGGACATTGCTACTCCTCACCCTGCCCTAGGGTGGGAAAGGAGGACCGGATGATGATGATGATGACGGTGATATATAATTGAACTAAGTTTCATAAAGACTCAGAAAAGAGTAAGACTGATAAAGGAGTGCATTAGGGAAATACAACTTCACCAAAGTTATATACAGTATGCTTTGAAAGCATTTTTACAGAGTATGTTTGCGAGAACAGGGGAGTAAATACAGATGGATAAAACTTAAACTGTATAAGATTTGCGAAAAACATTGTCCTGTTCTCAGAAACAGCAGAGACATTGCAAGGAATGATAACTGACCTGACAGAGAAAGTCTCAGAGTAGGACTAAGGATGTATCGGAGTAAAGCTAAAATTTAATCCAAATAAACCAAAGAATGCCATCCAAATAAGTGAAGAAATTCTAGATGTAGTTGAGGAGTACATATACTCGGGGCAAATACTAACACTAACTAAATACATGATAACGAAATAAAAAGGCTCATTACAATTTGACCTTGTTGGAAGGACACAAGTCAAGAGTGAGAGACGGAAACGAGTTATTTGAGAGGAGCATGTGGGCCATACCACGTTGAGTACACCGCTTCCCGTCCGATCAGCGAAGTTAAGCAACGTTGGGTCTGGTTAGTACTTGGATGGGTGACCGCCTGGGAACACCAGATGCTGTTGGCATCCCTACGTGTCAAGTGGGGTTGGTGGAGGATTAGTGCCCCTCCCTGTAAAAAAATTAACTCTAAGCCCTTGGCCACCCCGTTTGGGATACATGGCGTCTGGCAATGAATGAATGAATGTGGAGTTACATGGAGAGACAGACTGACAAATGAGGAAGTGAAGGAGCGTTTTGGTGAGGCAGTGGATGTAACAGAAGAATTATGAGAAATGCACTGAAGTGGTTTGGCCATGTGGGGAGGATGGAGAGCAAGAGACTAATGAGGAGTGTGTATGTGAGCAAGGTGGAAGGGCGGAGAGAGAGGGGGAGGCCAAGGTTGAGATGGAGGGATGGAAAGGAGAGGTATATGTGAAAGGAGAATGTGAGCTGGAAGCAGGACAATGAAATGGCAGGGAACCGGGCGACATGGAGGCGATTTGTTTGTGGCCACCACTTACGGGATTAAGGCTTCTGAGAATAGATAGTCGGATTGACAATTTGATGAAAAGCTATCAGTAATCAAAAGGGCATCACGAACAGTAGCTTGCTAATAAGTATGAAACGAAAAGTATATATATAATGAATGTATTATCCCACCTATGACATACGGTTGTGAGACCTGGAAACTGGCAAAATTGATGGAAAACTAACTAATCCATTCTCAAAAACCAATGGAAAGGTCAGTGTTGGGAATATCTTTGAGACAGGAAGAGACCAATCTTGGGTGAGAAAGCAGACTAAAGTGAATGATGTAATAAAAGTTATAGAAAAACGAAACTCGAGGTGGGGAGGTCATGTAGCAAGAGCAAGGGATGACCGAAGGAGCAAGTGGCTGACTGGACTCCAGGAGATTGCAAGCGTAGAAGATAACGGCCAGACAGGACGTGGAGTTATAAGACAGAGAAGTTTGAGGCAAAACATAGTAGAGGTTGGCTTAGTCAAGGAATTCGAAGAAAAGGTTGTAAGAGGCCTTTGTTCAGCAGCGAATTTGCAGTGATAAACAAGCCTGCATCTTTTCAATCCTTAGTGACCTACAACAGCTTGTACAGCACCCTACCCCTACGCCTGACAGCCCTGGAGTTAGTTCCAACAGGCATGTCCTCTTCCTTACAACTAATCCTTCTTCTTACACTGTTAATCTTTTCTCTCCACTGGGCTCCTCTGATCACAGTCTTATCACCTTAATCTGTCCTATCACTCCATCATGGCCTGTAGATCCTCCCAAGAAGTGGTGGCTGTGGCACTTAGGAGCTGCTGATTGGGAAGCCCTCAAGAAGTTCTTCTTTGATCTTCCCTGGAATGATAATTGTTTCCACCGCTGGATGCCATCTCAGTGTGCTTTGCGCATTATGGAAGTTATTCTCTCAGCATGGAAGCATACATTCCATTAACATATCTTGTGACAAATGCAAAGAAACCTTGGTTTCATCACTCTTGTTTTAATGCTGTCCACTACAAGGAGAAGGCTTACAAAAGGCACTGGAGCCAGCCTATTCCTGAATATCATCTCTTTTATGTTTCTGCCCAGAATTGTGCCGAGTCTGTTCTTTACTCTGCTGAAAATAATGTCATTCGTACGAAATGCTCTGAACTCTCCAACTCAATTTCTTCCTGCTTCTTCTGGTATCTAGAGAAAAAATTGTTTAACAACTTTATCTCACCATCCTTTCCTCCTGTTTTCCACTCTGATAGCTCTGTAGCTATTTCTTCTACTGATAAAGCAGAACTTTTTGCTCTAACACTTTCCTCTAATTCCACCTTAGACGATTCCGGTGCTGTTCCTCCATCACTCCCCCCCCCCCACCATCTCTCTGACTTTCTCATGGCTGACATTAAAATTTCTTCAGGTGATGTATTTTCTGCCATCACTGGCTTCAATACTAACAAAGCATATGGGCCTTATGGAGTCCCTTCTGTTGTCCTCAAAACTGTTTCTGTGCTTACATCCTATCAAGGTAAACTCTTTCGCCTTTGTCAACTTGTACCTTTCCTTCGTGCAGGAAGTTTGCTCTCATTCACCCTCTCCCAAAGAAGGGTGACAATTGCCATTCCACTAACTATCGCCCAGTTACTTTAACATCCTCCATTTCAAAATTTTGGGAGTCGATTCTTAACAAAAATGTTTAAAAGCGCCTTTCCTATCGCAACCTTGTTTCATATCGGCATTATGGGTTCCGCCAATGGACGCTTCACTATCGATCTTCTCACCTGTCTTTAATATCTTGGTCATCCTCCATTCGGGATTTTGGCGAAAGGTTTGCCATGGCTTTTGACATCTCAAAGGCTTTCGTCAAGTCTGGCATAATTCTTAAATTTCCAAACTGCCCTCTTATGGTTTCTATCCCTCTATCTGTGCCTTTATCCCTAGCTTCCATTCTGGCTTCTATATATCTGTGCCTTTATCCCTAGCTTCCACTCTTCTATAGCTGCTGTTGTTGACGGCCACCATTCTGCTTCTAGAGCTATCAATACTGGTGATCCTCAGGGCTCTGTCCTATCTCCAACTCCCTTCCTTCTATTCATCAATGACCTTCTAAACTCATATGCTGATGAGTCCATCTTCACCTTTCCATTCATTTCCCGGTACTCCCACCTAAGCAGTTACTTTAACAAACAAGGGAGGAGGGTATGGGACATGTTATGTCTGACTTGGCTCATAATTCTGATTGGGGTAAAAGTAATCTTGTTTTTAATGCATGAAAAACTCAGTTCTTACATCTTTCAACTGGACAAAATCTCCCGTAAGAGTATTTTCTAATTTTAGCAATATCCAACTCAGTCCTGCATCACTTTAAACATACTTGCGGTTTCATTCTCTCGGGATTTAACATGGAAAGATCATGTTACTTTTCTTGTAAAATCTGCTTCCAAGAGATTAGGTGTGCTATGCCGACCCCCTGCCTTCTTTACCCCTGCACAGTTGTTGACTTTATACACAGGTTTTATTCACCCATGTGTAGAGTACAACTCTCACGTGTGGGGAGGCTCCCCACAAGCTCTTTTCAACAAGGTGGAGTCAAAGGCTTTTCATCTTCTCCTTTTACTTGCTTCCCTCATGCTATGTATCTTCACCGCACTGTTTCATCTGTATCTCATTTCTATCATTACTTCAATGGTCACTGCTCCTTTGAACCGTCTACTTTAATCCCTTCACCAGCACAGTATGCGACGCGTAGCACCCGTCTGGCAACAAACTCTCATCCCTTTTCTGTCCAGCTCCGATGTAAGTGTTAACCATTACTCCTAGTCCGTCGTGTCTGCAACAGGCCAACTTCAGTTGTCTGAATGTCCTACTGCCTATGGATCAGTTTTTCAAGAACAGTGTGTCCAGGCACCTCGAAATGAACGGATCATGAATTTTGCTCTCTGCTATCTAGTTTTTTGTTTTTTTCTTGGAGTGAACAATCTTGCAGGCTCCTGGCCATTGGTTCGTTATTTCGTGCATCATTATATATATATAATCTATCTATCTGCCTATCTATCTATTTATCTATCTATCTATCTGCCTATCTAGCCATCTATCTATCTATATCTATATCTATATCTACTGTATATCTATATCTATCTATCTATCTATCTATCTATCTATATATATATATATATATATTTATATATATGCATGAAGCCCTTTAACATGTAAACATATGACCCTATAACGCGGAATTCTCATAAACCTTAAGCTTGAGGGTACAGTATTCAGGCGTTATGTGAGCGCTCGGTGTAACACACACACACACACACACACACACACACACACACACACACACCACATATATATATATCTATCTATATCTATCTATCTATCTATCTATCTATCTATCTATGTATATATATATATGTGTGTGTGTGTGTGTGTGTGTGTGTGTGTGTGTGTGTGTGTGTGTGTGTATAAATTGACGAGGACAGGAGAAGGAAAAAGTGGAAGAGGAGGAAAGAGAGGAAAAGAGAAAGAGGAAGAGAAGAGAGATGACAAGTGACCCAACCTAATATGGCAGGGGAATTGACCTGATCGCCTTTGTGCCAGAGCTGAAGTGATATTCGACTAATTGCCCTGGGTCAGGTGACCCCACTCCCTTACCATTCCCGCTGTCTGATCACGTAAGACCTCACCTGGCTTGAGTGTGGGAGTCTTGTGAACTCCACTTGGACTAGAATGTCCACCTAGCTAATCCCGACCATGCTTCAAACAGAACACCAATCGGCAGGCAAGCACAACTTCAGACCTTGCTTGATTGGTCATATCGTGCCGAGCTTGCCCATGAGTGGAGCGATCACACTGTGGGTGTGACCTGGCTTATATAATGGGTAGATATGGGATGGCCCAGCAATTGTCTCCTGGGTCACCAGCACGTCAGTCCTCTCTGCGACACCACCATCCTATCTGGTTACTCTCACTCCTACACTCTATCCTTTAATCTTAAGTAGTGCTCTCGGACATTCTCAAAGTATACAAGTAAGCTGTATTATATTCTATATTCTGTGAAGCCACGAGCATAAATTACACTACTCGACAAATTTAAACTTGTAATTAATTTTCCTTTCGTACTTAAAGGCTCGAACATACTTGCATGCGTCGGCCTTGGTCACCTAATGGTGGCTTTCCATGCTGCTTGATCTCTAGCAGCCTCCCTATTCAGTCCCTTATCCTGAGGTCACTCTCTGTGACTTCATCTCAGGCCTCTTTCGGTCTCCCTCTCGCAACCATACCCTGAATATGAACACTTCTCACTTTGAGCACCCAGATGTCATCCCCCATCCTCTCCACATGCCAACCCACCTCAGTCTACCTCTCCTTATCACAACACCAATATACTCCAGTCCCATCCTACCTCTTAATTTTCCATTATAAACCTAGCCCCCCCAGGCCTCGCACTCAGGGAGGCATTGTACATCCACCTGAACATTGTCGTTTCTGTACGTTTGAACCTGTGAATATCCTCTTCCTTTACTGCCCAGCCCCACTACGATACAGTATTACACCCCTAACACATGCCGCATACAAAACTTCCTTAGCAAGGAGGGAGAGCCCACTCAGTGTCAGAAGAAGCAACAGCTCCCTGAACTTTTTCCAACCACTCCTCACTCTAGCCACAGAGCTAACTCCAGCCCTACCTCCAGCACTTAACATGTCTCCCAAATAACAAAACTCTTCCGCACACTCAACAGACTCACTAGCATGTTTGATCCTTTCAGCCTGACAATCTCCACATGCTCTCTCCGAACCACTGCACACATGAAATCAACAATATCTCGAGGTTTTCCTTTAATACCACTACATCTCTTGTGCACTTACTTATCACAAACACTGCACAAGATTGAATTACTTCCCACGCTCTTGTGACAAATCGCACATCGCCACTCTCCCTTTTCTTTGAGAGTATTGCCACCAGCCCTAGATACAATCACCTTTGTTTTATCTACATTTATATTCTTCCTTTCCACACTATTTAGGTTATCAAGTAAAAGTCTCTGAGACTCAGATTTTTCCCTGTAAACCTCTTTTCTAGCCTTACGCTTGGCAGCCAAGCATTCCTATTTGTTACCATCTTTTTTCCATTCCCGGAAAAGCCTCCTTTTCTCCTGAATTGCAACCTCTACGCTCTCATCCCACCACCAAGTTACTTTATGTCTTTGGGGGCCCCTTGTCCATCCACACACTGAATCAGTAACTCTCAGGAGATTGTTCTTTAGAGCTCTGTATTCTTCATTAACACTTTTGTCAACAGATCCCTGTTCAGGCAACACTCTACTCATCTCGTTATAGAAGGCATCCTTTACTGCTTGGATTTTCAACTTCCATATTTTCCTCTTAGGTCAATAGGTTCTCTTTTTCATCACACTCCTTAAGAGTCTTTATCTCCTTTCTATCGCTACTTCAATGGTCACTGCTCCTCTGAACTGTCTGCTTGCTTCCCTCCACCTCTACGACGGGCGCGTAGCACCCGTCTAGCAACAAACTCTAATCTCTTTTCTGTCCAACTCTCTAATGCAAGAGTTAACTGTTACTCCCAGTCCTTCATTTATGCAACAGGTCAACTCTGAAACTATCTCCCTTTGTCTGTGTTTCCAGTCTTTCAAACACAGTTTGTCCAGGCATTTCGAAATGAACGGATCTTGAATTTGGCTCTCTTTTGTTTTTTGTTTTTTTCCCTAGAAGGAACGGTTTCCGGGCTCCTGGCCCTTGGTTCCTTCTTGCATAAAAAAAAAAAAAAAGCACCGTGGCACATATCCATAATTTGTGATACTGCACACACCCCTCGCTCCCCACAACTTTAATATCCCGCACTAACCTCGTATCAGCTCTCCTGACCGTGAAATAGTCTATCTGGGTGCTATTTTTCTCAGACGCGTACTGTAAGTAACCAACTTACTCTTTCTTTTCCTAAAATTTGTGTTGCACACAAACATGTTTATTGTCTCCCCAGACTCCAGTATCCTTTCCTCTTCCTCATTTCTTGTACTATATGCACATTCCCCAAGTATTCTTTCATTTCCTTGAGCTGCTTCACCTACATGACCATTCTAGTCACTCTCGCCCCCCCCCCCTTCCCGAAAAAAAAAAAAAAAAAACTACAATCTCATCGTCCCCCATACCACTTACTACACGTATTAAGTCATCCCAGAATCTATCCTTCTCTACCTCATCCACGCCAGCTTGTGGAGCATACGCCGATATAGATAAACATGATCCCACCGAACAAAATTTTCACTACTACCAGCCTTTCACCCACTATTTCGTAAATGACAAGGGGTGATTTGAGTTAAACTGACGTGCTGATTATAATATGTTTTTACTTTTTCTCTATCACGCACAGATATTCTGAAATTTAGCCTTGAAATTTCACTTCCACCAGTCAGAAATTAATAAGCTTCTATTGCCTGGTTATGCCGGGAATATTTTTTAAAACGAGAAATATTTATTGGGACGAAAAAGCAATATGTAGAAACAAAATCGAGTGTAATATTCCACTGCTGCATGTAAATTTCGCTTTGAATACAGGTACTCATAGCACGGTTTTCGATTATTTGTTTTTGTGTTCTACATCAGTGTCAACATCCAACAAAAGTCTACCACCGTACCAGCGCCTATTCTACCTTGGTATCTTTGTTCCATTACTGCAAAATCCTTGTGAAACGTTCACCCTGTTCGTCGTTAACGTCACCCAAGTTTGTTGAAAAAAAAAAAAAAAATAGATGTGAGTGAGGAAAATGGATTTTAAGGGACATTTGGCATCCAGGTTCATGGTACACAACCAGAAGCTCTTCAACGATTTCCATGTAATCTTCACTGTGATGGCTGCCCTGAAGACCAGCGTAATTTTTCTTAAAAGACCTCTAAGCCCAAAGTTCGTCTGCCCCGTAGGTTGCATCAGACTGGCTGTCTTTCACCAGGCTACGAATTTGTGGGCCAGTGAAAATACTTTCCTTCAATTTGGCGTCGCTAATCTTAGGGAAGAGTTTCTCCAAGCTTGCGGAGCCTGCACCTGTCTCATCCATGGCTTTGAAGAAGTTTTTCATCTAGCCTAACTTCATGTGAAGAGGCGGAAGTATGATATCTTCCGCTTGGACGAGTGGCTCGCTCTGCAGGTTGTGTACACCAGCTTCACAGGAACTTCGAGACCACTCACTTTGGATGTAGTGCTGCTGCACATCATGGCTGTCCCAGAAACACAGGAAACAGCAATATTTCGTGAAACCTCCTTGTAGTCCAAGCAGCATGATTACCACTTTCAAATCGCTGCAGATTTTCCATCGGAATTCGTCGTACTCAGACAAAACGAGTATTTTTTGCGTCAATCCATACGTTACCTTCATTGCAGGACCTAAAACAGGTGGTACTGGGTAGCATGTTCCCGTTGTGGAGGAGGACAGCCTTCAGACCTGACTTCCTTGAGTCAGTAAAAAGTCACCATTCGTTAGGATCATGAATCCTTCCTAAGGCGTCAAACAGACCTGCGATATTGCTACAGTAGCATACTCCTCCGTCTGACGAAAAAACGTTCCAAATTTTGTTGTCGCTCCTTGAAACTTGTCATTTGTGTCTGGATGCAACAAGTTTCATTCTTGCAATCTCGAAGCGAGTACCTGTGACTCTTGTTTTGAAAAATTTTGGTCACCTACAAGATCGTAAAGGTCTCCTTGAATGACAAGATGGAGTACTTTGTCAGACGGCTGACATTCGAAGTCAGAATCAGGGGCAACTGCTCCAGATGCCTCTGCATCTTCATCTTCGTCTGAAGTCTGGAATACACATTTATTTGTTGGTGACCTTGGAATGGGAAGGTCCTCTGTGTTGGCTAATCGACCTGTCTTATTGCCGATGGTAAATTTGGATAAACAGTGTTGTTTTTTTTGTTTTTGGAAGAAAATTCCACAACTTTTGTATTGCACAAGCAGTATTCTGTTGTGTGGTCACTAGGTTCTTTCCACACCATGGGAACTACGAAAGGCATCCCTGTTTTCCTTCCTTCTAGCCATTCACGAACAGAGTTGGAACAAGTCATGCCGCAGATATGGGGAGCCCATCATTTGTGTTGGTCGCCAATCTTAACGCCAAAATACTGTAGATAAGCTGTCTTTACAAGGAACGTGATCTTCTGTCTCTGCTTCTTTGCAGAAAAACTTCTTCTTATAAAACAGCAAACATTAGGATCATTCCCACATCCACGAGGCACTGTCAACACATAAATCTGAAATAAGATCTATATTAAGCATAATGAATTTACATATATATATATATATATATATATATATATATATATATATATATATATATATATATATATATATATATATATATATATATATATATATATATATATTCCAGCTATAACCTACGGATGTGAAACCTGGAAACTGAAAAAATCGATAGAAAATAAATTAATTCATTCTCAGAGAGCAATGGATAGGTCAATGTTGGGATTATCTTTAAGAGACAGGAAAAGATCAACCTGGGTGAGAGAGCAGACTAAAGTCAAAGATATAGAAGTTATAAAAGAACAGAAATGGAGGTGGGTAGGCTATGTAGCAAGAATATGGGATAACCGATGGAGCAAGAGGCTGACTGACTGGACACCAAGAGATTGTAAGCGTAGCTGAAATAGGCCAGACAGGAGGTGGAGAGATGAGATAGAGAAATTTGCAGGGAAAACGTGGCAAAGATTGGCTCAGTCAAGGAATTCGTGGAGGTTGGGGAAGGCCTTTGTTCAGCAGTGGAATTGTAAAGGATGACGATGATGATATATATATATATATATATATATATATATATATATATATATATATATATATATATATATATATATATATATATATCCCACTGGAGCCCAGTGTCCCCAGTACTGGACAGAACTGGGAATTTTCAAATCTTAAAGTAGGGAATTCCCAGGTAGGGACCTATGAGCTTCGCGACTGTGAGCCGATAGGCGGAGGGCGGTACGCTTAGGACCCTCCCGGAACAGTGCTTCACTCAGCAACCCTGGGATCCAATGGGTTAAATTCATATATATCTATATCTATCTATCTATCTATCTATCTATATAGGGTGGGTTGGGGCGCCCATTCACCCACTCAGTGTAGTGGTACTCTGTTTTTAGGGTAGCTCTACATCGAGTGGCAAGCCAAATGATTTCCTGTAAATCAGGAAAGCATCTACAACGCTGGGTGGTAACCTTATAACCAACCGACATATGTTCCCTACGTGACAGCAAGTGGATTGGCGGAGGGTTAGTGCCCCTTCCCTGAAAACAACTACTTAAAATTACGAACAAGAAGCCCCGGACCAGAAATGACCAAAAGATGACGACCAAGCACCAAACAAAGGACATGATACGGATGGCGACGTGGTATGTAAGGGGTGCAAATGATGAGGTGAAAGTGAGAGAGATTGTTCAGGCACTTGTGGGTGCGAAAGTGGATGTATATGGAGCAACTGAAACTAATTGTTGAAGTGAAAGTGTGAGAGAATGGGAGAATGGATGGAGTATATGTGCAAGAGTAGATGAGAGTGAGAGTGCAAAAGAAGGAGTGTGTATTGCTGTAAGTAACAGATGGAAGGAGACTGTAAGAGAGTATGAATCAATTGACTCAAGGATTTTGTGGGTAAGATAGAAACTTGGACTACAAATGTGGGCGACTGAGTGCGTGTATGAGCCGGCGCAAGATCGTGCAAGCAGAGTGAGAGAAGAGTTCTGGACAGATGTGGAAGTGTGCATGGATAAGTTTGAAAGGAATGAGAGAGTGTTTTCGATTGGTGATATGGATGGTAAGGAAGGGAATGTGAAGGTGGATGAAGTATTTGGTGAGTGGGGTGTGCCTGCTGAGATAGATGAGAATGGCAATGCTTTAGTGGACATTTGTGTCGGGAGGGGGTTGGTGATAGCTAATACCCTCTTCAGGCACAAAATGATATACAGGTATAAGTGGCGAGTGATTAGGAGGATGCATTGTGAATCGAATGAAAGGAAGGCAATAACTGATTATGTGTGTATGGATAGAAGGATGCGAAGATGTGTAATGGATGCAAGAGCACATAGAGGTTGGGGGAGTGGACTTTCTGACAACAACTTGGTTCAAGTAAAATGGAGAAATAAAAGAAGGGAAGGACGGGAGGAAGGAGTAGATGCAAGGAGTGAGGAAAGGTTACAAGAGGATGAGAAAAAAGCAGAATATAAGAGAGAAGTAGAGGAACGATTGGGTATATATGAATTGGAGCAGAGGGGGGACGTGGAAAGTGTGTGCAAGATATTCACAGAAGAAATATGTGTAGCATGTGAGGTGGCGTGTGGGGTGAAGAGAAGACGAAAGGGGGTGCAAGGAACAGCATGGTGGAATGAAGTAGTGAGACAGGCTGTGGCACAAAAGAAGAAAGCATATAATGAATGGATGAGAAATAGGAGTGTGGAAGAAGTTGAGAGACGGAAGAGAATGTTATATGTAGTGAGGAATAAAAATTGTAGATTACTAGTGGAGAAGGGCGAAAAAGTGAGCAGATGGAGAGAACACTTTAAGGAATTGTTGAACATAAAGGATGAAAGTAACGTGAGCATAAGTGGCTGGGGAATGGCTGAGAGAAGGAGGGAGGTGAGAAGACAGGAAGAAATCAGTAGGTTGGAAGTTGTGGAAGCAATGAAGAAAGTCAAAACGAGGAAAGCCCCAAGAACTGATGGAGTGTGTGGTGAAATGCTGAAGCACGGGAGAGAGACAGTAGTAGACTGGATGTGGAAGATGTACAGATCGGCCTGGGAGGAAGGTAGAGTCCCGGAGGATTGGAAGTCAGGTATAATTATTCCCTTGTACAAAGGGAAAGGGGAAAAAGAAGTGTGTGGTAATCACAGGGGCATTTGTCTTCTTAGTGTAATAAGAAAAGTATGTGGTAGGATACTTATTGACAGAGTAAGGGAAATAACAGAGGGATTAGTTGGAGAAGAACAGGGAGGTTTTAGGAAGGGAAGAGGTTGTGTAGATCAGATATTCATTTCTATATCTTTAGTGGAAAAGTTTCTAGAGAAGGGAAAGAAGTTGTATGCAGCCTTCATGGATTTGGAGAAAGCTTATGACAAAGTGGATAGGCAAGGGTTGTGGAAAGTATTAAGAATATATGGAGTAGATGGGAAGCTGTTGAATGCTGTGAAGAGTATGTATGGGGGGTGCTAAGGCTGCAGTGAGTGTGGATAGTGAACTGAGTGAATTTTCTTCTTTGAAGGCTGGGTTGAAACAGGGATGTGTCATGTCTCCATGGCTGTTCAATCTGTACATGGATGGGGTTAAAAAAGAGATACAAGGTAGGGCAGTGGATGTTGGAGTGGCCCTAATGAGAGAGGGCAGTGTTTGGAAACTCCATGTACTGTTGTTTGCAGATGATACTGTGTTGTTAAGTGAAGACGAATGGGAGCTGCAAGGCTTGGTGGATGAATCTGGGAGAGTGTGTAAGAAACGGAATCTAAAGGTGAATGTAGGGAAGAGTAAAGTTATGATCTTCAAGAGAAGTGAAGCAAGTGAATTTACAGTGAGGCTGGATGATGAGGAAAGGTAAAATGTTAGTATGTTTAAGTACTTGTGTAGTGTGATGAGTAAGGATGGAAGTTTGCAGGGTGAAGTGCTTGAAAGGGTACAACAAGGAAGAAAGGTTGCTGGTTCCTTGTGTCATAAAGACTTTGTAGTTACTTGTAGAGAAGTATATTTTAGACTTGTGGTCGAGCGGCTTTTATATCTTGTAGTAGTTTCCCCACCAGATGTCATGTAGTGACGGGAGAGGTAAAGAATAATATGGGACTATTTTTATTGACTTGGAAATATTAAACAGGTCTCTCTATGGGAAGAGTATAAGTCCCGGGTAGCTACCTCCCTGTCTCGCTATCTCTCTCTCTTTCTGTTCTAAGGCTAATCTCCGTCTCGACCTCTCTCTAGGGTCGCTTGTCTCCTTCTAAACTCTCTTTCCTAAAATCTGGTGTAGCAGGGGTGTGTCACGTATGTTCCTCATGGTTACCAGATCTTTCTTCACGAGAGGACTGCTGACAGCTAACTGCATCATCTCCTTACTGGCCGCTGTCGTCAGCTTTCCTCCGTGTAAGCATGTTTAGCACTGCTCGATTCTCGCAGACACAACACCTTCTCATCATTTGACTTCCTGCTTCTATCTGTCTCTCTATCTATCTATTTATCTATCTATCTATTATGTAGTCCTATATTTGCTCGGCCGCGCGAAAATGGCGTACCATCGACATTTAATAGTTATAACATATTAATACATACTACATACACATTATAATGAACTTATAAGCTAATTAAGTGAAATACATAATATTGTAAAGTAACATAATTGTATGAATATTGTATACATATATTATTCATAGTAAATAGTGATTATTCAGTAATATTACATTTTAAATAAGTTGTATACATATTTGAATAAATGGATTAAAGTAAATTATTTAACTGTAATACAGTATGTACTTGGGATATTATAGTGAAATGCATACATGCAAGAATAAAAATAGTTTAAAATTAAGATTATTGTAAGAGTTATTAATATTTCATTCAAAGATAATGGTACTGGTCTGTCATATATGGGTCATTCTTCTTTGTGTTATTATTATTATTATTTTTTTATATATATATATAATTAATACTATATACAAAATATATACACTTCATTCAGGGTGGTTAACTGTGATGTTAACTCTCCCCCCACTAAACAATGACTCCAAATTAGCAATTCTTGCATGCATTCTGTGCATTGCCAACAGCAATACTGCAACTACAATGCAGATGATTATAAAGACAGAAGGTGCTTGGCTATACACATAATATGGGTTGAACATACTCAAACTCAAATCTTCCCAGGGCTTCATTGTTTCATTGATCAGCTGCATAGTTTCAAACTTAGGTGAAGTCAGCTTAATACTTGTGCTCATGTTTAAGTTCATATTAGGCAGTGGGTGGAAATGTTTGTGTGTATGGTTGATAATGGCGTAGTGACTGATGGTGGAAAAAGTAGACATGGATGGTGTAAATACCGCACAGTAGTCTGGTGCTATGTATAATCCTGAGGCTGATGTATGAGATGGTGGTATATCTGGACAGACTATGTAAACTGATGTGTTATGAGGGAAATAAAAAACTGCGAGTGTCCAATGCGTTGATGGTGTACAAGTTTATCTGGAGCAAAAGTGAAGTTGCAATGATGATGAATATTGTTATTGCTGATGATAGCCATTTCACAAGGGACCGTATCAGTAGGCTGAAACGTGAAAATGTACGCAGGACAAAGATGAACAGCATGTAAGGATGTGCGGCACTTTCGCTCAATCGTTGACTCACTTGCGAAAGTGACAGTGTCTCGTCTCTTGGAGACCATGATGAGTTCGGTGTCTGTGTTGATGTTGATGATGACCAAAGTGTTGTTGTTTCTATAGGGGAAGGGGTGTATTTGGTATACTGTGAACAGGTCTTCCGTGATGAATGGTACATGAACTATCACTGATGTTGGTGTTAGTGTTGCTTCTAAGTACGGGTAATATTGCATAAACTCCCTACTGTGGAACAATGGCTTCAGTTTATGTTTATGTATGCCTTGACTAACTATCTGACGTAGCTCATGAACTGGGAGTAAGTCATTTGTGATCTTGCCATCACCAGCATTTGAAATTCCTTGCATAAGTGCCCTGAAATGATCTCTAGTGTTCTCTAATTGTAGTAGAATCGTGTCAATATGTTCTGTGATGATGGAGAAGTGCTGGAAAAGAGTAACGTTGCCCTCTAAGTCATTTATTTTATCTATACTCTCGAGAGCTACGTTTTCTGCTTGTTTCAGATTTTTCACAATTGTCTTCATTGCCGAGTTCTGTCCTGTGATGAATTTATCCTGGTATGTTAGTACCTGAGCTATCTTATTAAATTTGTTGTTTATTTCTTTAAGGTCATCCTTTGTAGCCAATCCAAAGATGTTCCCAAGAATTGCGCCGCCCAGATCGAACAAACCGCGCTTTTGGCGAGTACGTGGGATATTGTTCCTGTCGCTCAGTACCTCCGTTCCATAAGATGGGAGATCTTGGATCATGACGAGCATAGTTGACTTCGCCTGTTCTAGTTTCCATTTTGCTAACTTCACCATTTCATCCACTTCCTTGGTGTTATGTGCTTGTGAAACATAATTCCCTATCTTGAAGTCCAGAGTTCGCATCGGCGTCGCAAGTCTTTCTACATAAGTAGGTAAGTCATACAAGTAATCTAGACTTATTTCAGTACTCATGACGTCCTTGACGATTGTAGTCGTGGCCGTTGGAGCTATGAGGCATCCTTGTCGTACTATATGCTTGGGGTCTAGGTGCGCATATACTCTTACTATGTATAGGAGAATCCATAGCATAAGTCCCTTCATCGTAACCTACCGAAAAAAAAAATCTATTAATTTCCTATAAAGCTGTGGTTGATGATAGTGATGATGTGCGTTACGGTTGGCTGTTATTTCATTTATAGAACGAGTTTAAATTGATATTTAATTCTCGTAAATGATGTACTGTAGATTTCATTGGAATAGTTGCACCTATGTTCGATTGTTTGGTATATGACCTTAATTTCTTTTTGTAATCATTGTTGTGTTCTTGCTTGGTTTCTTGAGGTACGTTCACCTGTTCGGTTGTATCCGAGGCTGAATAATTATGTGATAATTCCCTTGAAACTCGTTTTAAATGGTCAATATGAACTTGTTTTTCCTCGCCACTTGAAAGTGACTTAATTAAAACTTTGTTTGCTTTTATGTTAATTACTCTGTATGGGCCCTCAAATTTAGGGGATAATTTATTGTCTCTCGTATGAATGACTCCGTAAACAATGTCTCCTAAGCTGATAGGTGAATCTTTTGCCTTCTTGTTAAATGCCTCCGTCATTTCTTCCTTGGACATCGTTAATTGTTTTTTCACTCTTTTGTGAATGTCCTGGAATTCACGTAAACGAAGTTTAATCATCGTAATTGTATATAGGCATGCTGTCACCTTCTAGGAGCTCATATGGTAATTTTTTATCTGTGCCATATATAATGAAATGTGGTGTGTCACCAATGGATTTATTTATAGACCCATTAATGGAGGCCTCTACTCTGGGAATCCAATCATCCCAGCTTGCATAATTTTCACTGAGAATGTGTCGTAGCACATCTAATACCTTTTTATTTTGTCTCTCTACCAACCCATTCGATGCTGGGTGATAGGCCAAAACGTTAACCTTTTTGATGTTGTATTGTTTACATATTTCTTGTAAGATCTCAGAATTAAATTCTCCTCCATTATCACTTATTAATACCTTTGGGGTAGTAAAGCGACATATTACATTATCTGTTATTGCCTTTGCTACTGTCTCTGCTTTCTTATCTTTAATTGGAGCTAAAATGACATAACGGGAAAAATGATCCGTTGCTACGAATAAGTATAGGTTATTATTGTATGATAATGGCATCTTGAGTAAATCAACAGCGACAACGTCCCATGGTTGATGTGGTACTGGGTAATTACCCATCGGTGCAGGTGTGATTGGGTATCCTTTGTGTTTCGCACATGATTCGCATCTGTCTATATGATTGTTTATATCTCTTCGTAATGAAGGCCAGTAATATAATAGCTGGGCTTGGTTGAATGTCTTATCCTTTCCAGGGTGTCCTGCATGTGGGCTGTCGTGTATCATTCGTAATACTTGGGTTATCATGTCATTAGGTACTACCAACTGGTTAGTATTTCTTAGGCGTTTTGGTTGTTTAGAGTTAATTTTGTATAATGTATTATTGACCATTGTGAATTGTTCAAGTGGGACGTGAAGTTTGGGTAATTGTATGTCATCTCCACTTTCTAACTTGTATATTACTTTTGACCATACTGGGTTAAGTCTTTGTGCCTTTGCGATATCCTCGTGGTTTGGGATATTTCCTTTGAGATCTAACGCCGCGACCTGAAATGTGTTCGGGTTCCTAGATAATGCGTCAGCTGCTATATTCATTTTACCTTGTATATAATGTATTTGTACATTGTAGTTTTCAACTGTACATTTCCATCTTGCTCTCCTCCCAGAAAGGAGTTTTTCTTTAAACATACCCACCAGTGGTTTATGGTCGGTGAATAAGTGGATTTCGTAACCATATACCAAATCTCGAAACTTTTGTAATGCAAAAATCACTGCAAGTGCCTCTAAGTCTGTAGTGCTATAATTTTTCTCCGCACCTCTTATTTGTCTGCTGGCAAATGCAATTGGTTGATTCTTTCCTCTTTTATCTTCCTGCATCAGTACAGCCCCTAATCCTTTAACTGATGCGTCTGTACAAATAAGAAATGATTTCGTGTAATTCGGATATGCTAAACAAGGTGCATTTGTTAGTTTAATTTTTAGATTGTTAAATGCCCTTTTTTGTTCTTCTTCCCATTGGAATACAGCATCTTTTTTGAGTAGTTGGAATAGAGGGAAGGCTATATGAGAGAACTGTGGTACGAAGGACCTATAGTACCCAGCCAGACCTAAAATTGTCTAACTTCGTCAGTCGTAGTGGGTTCAGGAAAATCTCTCACTGCCTGTATTTTGTCATCAGTGGTGTGAATACCATCAGAGCTTAATTTGTGGCCTAAGAAATTTATTTCCTTAAAGCAAAATTTGCATTTAGAAAGTTTAATTTTTAATCCAGCATCACTAAGCTTTTGTAAGAGTAAGTCTAATTTCCTGAGATGATCCTTAATATTCTTCGTTGCGATAATAATATCGTCAAGATAAACAAATATTCCTTGTCCTAAAATTCCGGACAATACGTAATTCATAAGACGCTGGAACGTACCGGGGGCTGTCCTCAGTCCCATTGGCATTCTTGTATATTGATAATGGCCTCTGTTTGTTGAAAAGGCAGTGTATTTACGTGACTCCTGAGATACCGGAATCTGATAGTATCCGTTTAGGAGATCGATGGTCGAGAATATATTATTCTCAGGACCAATATTCTGTAGAACATCACTTAGCAATGGCATGGGAAATCTGTCTGGGATTGTGTGATTATTTAGTTTACGGTAATCTACTACCGCACGCATTTCTCCATTTCTCTTGGGCACAAAGAAAAGGGGAGCGTTCCACGGAGAAACTGAAGGCTCAATAATTCCAAGCTTTAACATTTCATCGACATACTGATTTGCAAGTGTACGTTGGGAGTGTGGTATGCGATAAGCTGGTACGAAAATTGGTGGTGTTTCTGGGTGCACATTAATCATGTGATTAATCAAGTTAGTACACCCTAATTGTTCTCCAGGCAATGCTACGGTGTCCCTGTGTGTTTCCAGCAGGGTTAACAAATCATTTTCTTCGTCAAATTCACCTGAGTGAATTAAATTCTCTTTTATTCTTTCTCTATCCGTAGATTTTATCTCACTTGTTACTCCACCAATATTTATTTCCTTCACAGGGGCGAAACATTTTTCAATATTAACTATGCAAGTTCCCTTTTTCAGCTGAACTTCCCCATTCATGTGATTAATAATGAATATCTGAGTTAGCCCTTCGTCGTTCGTATGACATAATGCGTTTTCTACTGACAATCCCTTTACTTTACATAATTCTTCTAAGACAAGAACAGTACTATTCCGTAATTTGCTCTTTATGGTAACCTTCATGTATGAATTAGGTGGTATAACCAAATCATTAGTGAGATGGGCTGGAAAAATTGATAAATCAGTACTGTTATCTGGGTCACTAATTCTGGAGGATGGGGTTGCTGGTGTAAGTGGATTTATACACTCATTTGTTTGTGTATGTTTGTTTAAGCCTTTAATATTACCAATTCTTTTTGGCTCTCTTCTACCAATCGGTGAGGGCTCTGAAAGTATTTCCTCTATGAATTCATTATCAAAGTCTATTCCATTCATTTGTGGGAGTATAGTTATGTTCTCAGTTCTCATGGATCTTAAGCCCAGTAACATATGAGCTTTAATTGCTAAGTTTTCAACGATATAGAACAATGCAGAGAATGGTCTTGTAGTTTCTGTGAAACTGAGATTTAATCTTATCATATCTTTTATTGTAATCTCTTGACCATCTACTGTGTATAATTCTAAATCAGCTTCATCCAGAAAAGTTACTTTCTTTTTATTTTTAAGAATTCTGTTTAGTTCTTCATGTGTTATTAAGTTCACTGGAGAGCCTGTATCTAAAAATAAGGAAACGTTTTGATCCTCACATACAGCTGGTATCAAGATACACTCATTTCCCAACATGCCTCCTATGTGAAGTTTAACCTTGTTCTTCTTTACGTTTGTTCGTTTTTTGTCATGACTTGGTCTTCCCGATTTGAACATAGACACAATTTTTTCTACTGTTTTGCAATCACTAGTCCAGTGCCCTTGGTATCTATGATGCCTACAGTAAGGACCAAATCCTTGTGTCTTTTGATTATCCTCTTTGGCCTTGATAAAGCATTCATACCTTGTGTGTCCTGGTTTTGCACAGTAATGACACAGAATGGACCTATCCCTTGACTGTGACCTACGAGGTGATTTCCCATAAGAAGTGTTGTTTATGGCGCGAGACCTGCTCGGGCTGCGCGAAAACTTATGAAACTGCCTGTAGGAAGGCGTGTGGGAACGAGGTCTAGGCGTCTTTGTTTGTTTGGGCTGCCTCATTTCTGGTCGCGATCGATTTTGTTCTCTGTTTGGGGTCGGTGTAGATGTTTTCACAGCTGATACTGTCTCAGGTACCCTGATTCTACCAGAATGTGCATGTGTGTCGACCACACCTACTTTACTGCACTGCATCTCTACCTCGTTCATTAAGTCTAGTAAGCACATTCCTGGGGTGTACGCGATTGTTTTGGCGATCTTAAGGGTTCTATCAGGTAATTTACACAAGGCAGCTACATAACCAATGATGTCCACGACGAGGTCTGGGGACATCTTTCCATCATCTGTTATCCACTTAGAATTCTCCAGAGTAGCTAATAGGGTTCTCTTGATTGTGGAGACATCAGCAGTTATTTCACTGAGCACATGGTTTGTAGTGTGCTCCCTTACAAGATCTACAATTTTATGTAATTCTGGAATTATACCTGGCAAGAAGTTCATACCTCCAGAAAATTTCTTCAGAAATTCAGTTTTAAATTCATCATATGTCCTAGCATGATGTAGCTTATCGGAGCGCAATAAATTGCTTGCTGGACATCTTTCCTGGCTTATGCAAGATGAAAAAATAGCAATTTTCTCTTGTTCATCTAGTATGTGGCGCTTGATGAACATTTGTTCGCACTGACTGATTAATGAAATGACATCAATGCGATCCTTGTCTGTGCCAGAGAATTTTGGGGCAGTCTTATCCTCGTGATACACAAAAACGTGAGGTGTGGGTTTTAGATCAGCAGTATTTGGTTCTTGATTCATATTTAATGATTGCCCTGTTAATTCAACTTGCACGAGTTTATCGTTATGTGAGGGAATGGTGGAATATGTATGACCGGACCGGTGAACCCTGTTAGGTATATTGGCATACGTATGCAAGGCAGCTGCAAAGTCGACACTCTCTATGTCTGAAGGGGTTTCCCACACATCATCCGAAACTCCCGTATTTGTTTCTTTATCTTTAACGTGTGGTGTGGGTTGTACAATGGGTGGGCTGTCTCTTAATTGTGAGTCTGATGTTGTGGCAATTTGTGTGTCATCTGGTATTAACGTGGGTGGTGGCGAAAATATTCCTGTCATTAAGATATGATGTTATGAAATACGCCTCTTGTTTATTTATGTCCTAGCAAACTAGATGATTAAATAAGTTGAATATAGCTAATTTTAGCACTGAGAAGAAATGAGCAAGTATAATTTTACCCACTTGATACAGATCGTAGAGGTGTGTTCATACAAAAGTCGATCTCGGAAGAAAATACAGGTTTGATTGAAGATCTCTTGATAATTCTAGTGGTGTGTTGATGGACGATATTACTCAGGAAACTCCATGGCCTGGTATTTGTAGTGGTTAACGGCTGTCCCAGGCAAACCTCAGCATAGAACGTCGAATTTCCAACTTAACTGTGAAAATAAGTGAATATGAGTAGGAGCTATGTGAATAATGAGTAATGAGTAGTGGGTGAGAAGAGCCTGGTGTCAGTCACACGTTGCTTGGCATGGCAGACTCGCGTTGTGATGTCATCTCAGCACATGGTGACGTCGGCTTCCCACACTGGTAGCTGTGGTGAGTGAATGAGTAGCGATGAGTAACTTGAGTGAAGACGAGTGAGTAAGATGAGTTGTGAGTCGTGTCTCACTCTTCGTTTGTTTGTTCCGTTTTTCTATGTGGAAGTTTTCTCGGTCCTTTTCTCTAGTGATTTACTCGTTGTGGGATGAAGACTGCCGCTACTTGTAGGTGCGTGTAGAAGATTATACAGACGACGTAGAGTTGTTAATTGTAGTTGATTGTAGATGGCTGTAGTTGATTGTAGATTATTTGCACTGTAGGCTGTATTTTGTAGGATTCAATGTAGAACTGAAGCTAATCTTGTAGTCTCGGTTGCTTTTGTAGAAATTTGCTTTTAATTCGGAGACGATGTCCGCAGATTTGCTGGTATGTCGTTAAGCTACTTGCAAGGCGTCGAGTGATCTCTTGACCTCTGCATCAGCATAATGATCTGGGAGACGGAGGGGGCTGGATGGAGAGAATACTGTCAGGAGCTGATGTTGTTGGTTGTTTTCAATCTTGATATTTTGTAGTAATTTAATGTTGATTCGTAGACGAGGTTCGTATACGTTCGCTGCTACCAAATGTCATAAAGACTTTGTAGTTACTTGTAGAGAAGTATATTTTAGACTTGTGGTCGAGCGGCTTTTATATCTTGTAGTAGTTTCCCCACCAGATGTCATGTAGTGACGGGAGAGGTAAAGAATAATATGGGACTATTTTTATTTGTCTTGGAAATATTAAACAGGTCTATCTATGGGAAGAGTATAAGTCCCGGGTAGCTACCTCCCTGTCTCGCTATCTCTCTCTCTTTCTGTTCTAAGGCTAATCTCCGTCTCGACCTCTCTCTAGGGTCGCTTGTCTCCTTCTAAACTCTCTTTCCTAAAATCTGGTGTAGCAGGGGTGTGTCACGTATGTTCCTCATGGTTACCAGATCTTTCTTCACGAGAGGACTGCTGACAGCTAACTGCATCATCTCCTTACTGGCCGCTGTCGTCAGCTTTCCTCCGTGTAAGCATGTTTAGCACTGCTCGATTCTCGCAGACACAACACCTTCTCATCATTTGACTTCCTGCTTCTATCTGTCTCTCTATCTATCTATTTATCTATCTATCTATTATGTAGTCCTATACTTGAAAACAGTGATAAGAAACAGGGAAGTGAGTATGGAAGTGAAAAAATTACTACATGATAGTATTATGATCCTGAAGGGACACAAGTCAAGAGTGGGAGCAGTGGAAATGAGTTATTTGAGAGGAGCCTGTGGAGTCACATGGAGAGACAGGCTGACAAATGAGGATGTGAAGGAGCTTTGTGGTGTGGATGTGGATGTGATAGGAAGCGTTAGGAGAAACACACTGAGGTGAGGATGGAGAGTGAGAGACTGACGAGAGTGTATGCGAGTGAGGTGGAGGGGGAGAGAGGGAGGGGGAGGCCAAGGATGAGAGGAGAGATGGAGTGGAGAGGTATATGAGAGAGGGTGGTGTGAATTGGGAGCAGGGCAGTGAAATGGCTGAGGATAGGGCGACGTGGAGGCGATTTGTTTGTGGCCACCCCGTATGGGATTTTGGCGTCTGGCAATATATATATATATATATATATATATATATATATATATATATATATATATATATATATATATATATATATATATATATATGTACAGTATACCGAATATAGTTTAGATAGAGGCTGTACAAAACTGGCATTGTATATGTTGGGTTTTACACAATGCATATAATAAAGACGTATGATAGCACGAAGAGTGCGGTGAAAAGAAGGACCACTGTAGTACAGCGATGCGTGTGAGGGTAGTGAGTTAAGAAATTTGTGTGCTAGAGCAAAATGAACATCATATTTGAAATCAACGTCACGTAACTGCATTGGGATGCCCATTTTTGTCTCTGCACTGAATTCATGTCGAGTAGTCTTGTCAGAGGGTGATTCCTTGAGCTTGCACATTTGTTTAAGCCTCATCAAGATTATAGTCTTGCATTCAATGTTTACGCTTTGTATGTATGAATTAGGGTTTGAGTGTTCGCCTAAATGACTGTTCTCCTTTTAATCTGGTAACGCTGTTGACTCAAGCACCTCCTGAATTGGTGTAAAGTGTACACTTTGTATGTTCCCTTCCATCAAAACGTGCTTCTGTCTCGGTCCTTCCCGTGCGGCGTAAGAATCCCTGTCCTAAATATTGCAGATTTAAGTAGAGAGTTTTATTTAAATTTCTTTCAGCCTAGCTCTGCATGTATGAACAGTTAATGGGATTTTTGGACGGGTTTGAGAAATTGTAGAACTGTCCCTGACCAGACCTTGGCAATATATAGCTGTACCTATATCCACATCTATCTATCTATCTATCTATCTGTCTGTCTAGAGGTGTGTGTGTGTGTGTGTGTGTGTGTGTGTGTGTGTGTGTGTGTGTGTGTGTGTGCCGGTAGAAATATGGAAACTTGTGTAAGTCGAAAACGTCTCAGAAATATTTATTAGAAAAAACGGACCTAAATATCCAGCTTCTGGCCTTCATATATTTTTCACCTTTGCTGTTGTCGTTGTCCATGACTTGTTGTCAGTATTTTATCTCCCTGTCTTTCTAAAATCATTTCTTTTTTTGCAAGTGTATATTATACAGTCATAATATAATGCCAAGAATGTTCTCACACCGGCGCGCACGGTAGTGACAGCTGACAACGGTACATTGTTTTGGCCAGAGTAATTCTGTCTGTGTGCTAAGAGAACATTTTATCTGTTTTGGTCTTACATGAACCAAACTTGATGAAAGTGATGACAGTCCGCCAAAGGATTTTCTTTCTATCTTTTTTTTTTTCTTCCCTTTGTGTGTGTGTGTGTGTATGTGTGTGTGTGTGTGTGTGTCAGAATAACAGGTCTGTGGACAAGATCATACGCCAAAATCAAATGTATTAATCTAATTTAAATCAAACAATATGGGAAGTTTAAGGGCAGGACCAGGTCCCAAGGACTTGATTTTGAAAACAATTTGTCAGGGGGTAAGGTAAATAGACAAGGCCAAAGTTCGACCGGTGTGTCTGTGTTGTAAACAAAATACCGAAAACAATGTTGCCCTGGTATGAACCAGACATGTGGGAGGTTTAAGAGTCAGCCTCTGGGTCCACTTTATTTATTTTTTTGACAATATATCAAAGTTCAAGGTTAAATTGTAAAATCAACCTAATTAGGTTTGCTACAGTTTAGACTTTCCTCTTCAGAAGGATTCAGGACAAAGCGCGGATGAAGGGACTTGGTTTTGAGAACCACCAGTCAAAGTCTCAACCAATCAAAAGTCGATAAATTCGTAACACTGCCACGGGGCACTCAACATGGCTCAGATCAGACTCTAACTTTCTTGTTTTAGTTTGAACATTCTGTTATGTGCACTGGCTTATTCCATCTATCTATCTATTCCCAGACGCCATAATCCTGTAAGGGGTGGCCATTTGACTTTGAGTTATTTGTTTTATGGGGAGGGGCACTAACCCTCCACCAACCCACTTGCTGACACATAGGGAGCACGTATGATTTGGTTATATGGTTACCACCCAGCGTTGTAGACTTATTAACTTATGAAATCCGATTTTCTTACATATCATAACTAGCAACTCGACGTAAGTATATGAGTACGGGATAAAAAAAAAAAAGTATGTTGGGGTAAGAAAAAAAAATACCCATACGCTGTTTACTCCATTTCATTATGTAGGAATTCAGATTTTTTTTTAACACGCCACCAAGCTAATTTTCGTTCAACTTGATTTACTGAGAGAGACGTTTTCTTTTTCTATTTGAATTTTCCGTATAATATGATGTTATTCATATATTGTTCTCATGTTACTGTTTAGCTTCTTCCGTTTCTTATAACAACTGTTATAGTTTTGTCATCGCCAAATACTGATTTAATCTCGATTTTATGTTTATGTGAATGTTATATTAAATTTTACTATCCATCAATTTATTACCAGACGCCATAATCCTGTAAGGGATGGCCATTTGACTTTGAGTTATTTGTTTTATGGGGAGGAGCACTAACCCTCCACCAACCCACTTTCTGACACGTAGGGAGCAAGTATGGTTTGGTTATATGGTTACCACCCAGCGTTGTAAATGGTTTCTTGGCTTCCAGGAAACCACTTGGCTTGTCACTCAATCTAAAGCAACCTGTAAAGGAAAAAAAAGCAATAAGAAGTGACAGGAAAGATGAGAGAAATAGGAAGAGAGGAGGGCAGGCACAGAAAAAGAATAATAAAGGCTAAGGAAGGAGTAGGCAGCACTACATCAAGTGAATGGATGATGGTCACCACAACCTACCACTATTTACATTATAATTATGTTATAATATATTTTATTTTAAAGTGCATGTTGTTTTATATCATTATCTAGCAAGGAAGTAAAATGCTATTTTGTCCTCGTGGGTTCAGATAGCTTAAACTTGAAATGGAACACGACCAAAAGAATAAAGAGATATTCTACTATATGTTGGTGTTGTCTTCATTTTGCAAATAAGGCTATTTTTGAATGAGAATAAGCATCCCGTCTAGGCCTCGAAACATTCTGAGAATTTCCATTTCGTTAAAACTGTCTCAGCTGATCGAAAAAAGACAAACGCCTTTTCATAAAAACACCACCGTAAACACCAGTGCACCAGTTCTGTGTAGGACAGCTTAAGCATGTAATACACAAGTCCTGTTAACAACAGCCATAACATGCATCAAAATGCGGACGATGGGTGTTCGCTCCGATGTGGTCACATGTGAAGGCGGTTGGTACGAACGAGAACTGTGTCGTCTTTGTGTACGGGCTGTTAAGCATAGGCCTAGAGTCGGAGTAGTAAAAAAAAAATGCATGTGTCAGCAGGTACACCCATCAGTTGACATAACATAATAATAGAAACATCAACTGTTATACTGATACACAGATCCACGAAAAAAAAAAAAAAAAAAAAAAGACCTTTCAGCCAGCTGATCAAAAGACAAAGTGTGCACATGAAAATGACGTGTAAATAAAAAAAAAATAACAGAACCACTTCACCACCTAACAGAAGAGACAAGATAAAAACAACACACACACACACACACACACACACACACACACACACACACACACACACACAACGTTAATATTAGCATGTATTTACTGGCAATCCCAATACGTGATAACAGATGTGTGTGTGTGTGTGTGTGTGTGTGTGTGTGTGTGTGTGAGAGAGAGAGAGAGAGAGAGAGAGAGAGAGAGAGAGAATGTGTGTCAACCCATGTAATTACAGTATACACGACTGGGGCAGAATGTGTTTAAGCTCAAATGCATTTACGCTGGTGACTGCCTCTCGCTCAAGGCTAGTGTTGTTGTTTGCTGGGAATCAATCTGACACTTGCAATAATAACTCCCTTTCCGCATCAACAAGTTCGTAATTAAGATGGAATAGCAAAGACGCACGCAGTCAGCCAGTCAGTCAGTCAAGCAGGCAAGCAGAATGGGCTGCAGAGAAGTAAAATGACAAAAGGAAGACAGAACGCAAAAAACCACAGGAAAGTAAAAACCAGGAAGAGAAACGAGGGTAGTGGGATGTCTGTAGGGACTAACAAGAGCGGGGACCCTGTGGAGGATAAAATGCAATGGAGGCAACAGAAACATAATAGGAGGGTAGAAACGCAGTAGAGAAAAAAGAGGCCAGAAGAGAACTAGGAGAACAGGAAGGCCGTAGAATATCAGGAAAACAGACGAGCAGTAGAGAATGGGGAGGAGGCGGCAATAGATTATAGGAGGGTAGCAGCGTAATGAATAAACAGAAGGGAAGGAGACCATTAGAAAGCAGGAGAATACAAATGTCGAAGAAAATCAGGAGAACAGTCGAGCAGTTGAGAAAGGGAAGGGAAGCAGAGAATCAGGATGGTGTCATATAACTAGTTGAGCACTATAGAATCAGGATAACATTTGAGACCAAGCATGCAACAGAGAATCAGGAGGGCAGGAGAGAAGTAGGTGGGTTGGATGAGGAAAAAATAAATAAATAAATGATTCAGCATAATGCAAAGATCGGCAGATACTGTGGTTCGACAGCGAAGAGTGAATATCAGGTACAAAGAACTATGGAGGATAGCAAGTACCAACAATCCAGTCAACTTGTTGGAGGTTGCTTTTAACAGAAATGGATGCACTGGTATCGATGTCATGAGTTGAAAATAAATGCAGCAAAATAATATGACACCCCAGCCCACCAGCCGGTAGGGGTAAAGGAAAATAATATTCCCAGAAAACTGGTGTGATTTGACTGAAACGCTTAATATCCTATACATGACTTATTTTCGTCAGGAAAGTAACACTGATTCCGTAACTGTTGTGCTGAGGCTATACTGTATTTTCTTTCGCAAGTGTAGCAGAATACAGATATTTTTCCCGTTATTAAGAAGTATACATGTTTAACTGATTATTTTTCGCCATAATATTGGAGCAACACTTAAATGTTTATACTTCCTTCCTCTAAGAGTTTCCATGGTACTCGATTATTAATTTGGTGGTTACATTGTCTGCTAGTTAGTTGTTTAGTTGGTCGACAGGTAAGCATAAAGGAGGGTAATCAAAGCAGGCAAGAATGATGTGTACAAAACACGAAATAGGTGGGCAGAAAAGCAATTACGCAGAGGGATAATTATGACAGCAGAGAAGTAGTCAAACGACCTGACAAAAAAGAAAGTGCGCAAGGACGGAGAAGGGTTTTGGGAAAGATAAAGTAAAAAGAAAAAAAAGAAGAAGACAGAGAAAGCACAACAGAGACCCACGGAAGGTGAGAGAAAGAAGAAAAAAATAGGAGGAAAGGACAGAAAGAACAAGGGAATGATAAGTGGAGAGAGAGAGAGAGAGAGAGAGATGGAAAGGAAAACTGAAGCAGAGGAGAACGACTGAGGAAAAGACGGAGGTGGAAGGAGAAAGTTAAGGGGTAAAAAAAACGAGCGAGAACGGTGAAAACGGAAAAGAGGAGGATGACGATAATGGAATGACAGGAAGGGAAGAGAACAAAAATAATTGGAAATGTTTAAAAATAATTAAGAGAGGGATTAGATAATGACAAAACGCCTTGGTATAGTAGAAAATGGTAAGTAATCAGTGCAATGGGATCAGAGAGAGAGAGAGAGAGAGAGATGTACACAAAATACAATTTATATTTCTTCTTTTGTGATCTAGCTTTATCATTAATTCAGAATGCTTCCCCCACCTACCCAATCCTCTCACTGCACACACACACACACACACACACACACACACACACACACACACACACACACACACAGAGTCAGAGCTGTACTGTACAAAATGTTTCACAGTGAATTTCATTTTTAAAAGAAATGAAAGGTTACATACCGAAAAAAAAAAAAATCAGCTAGTATTTTAAAAACAATGATATTTTTAATATGAACATAATAACGATTGGAGCAAGTATTATTTCTGAATCCATGTTCCCTGCGATTCTTCAACATGTAGCGAGTGTTATTGTACCTGCGAGACTACAGCCTCAGTCTTTAGAATATTTACTGTAACATTCAGGGGTTTCTTTTTACAAGATCGCAGTTTGCACCACCCCCACAAAAAATAATCGAGAGGGTTAATATCAAGACTGTGAGGAACCCACAGTAAAATTAATTCTTTTAAATATGTTTGTTTTATAAGCTGTATGATGTATAACACCATCCTGCATAAACACAATAGGTTTACGTGGTTAGGGGGAAGGAGGAGGCACAAGATCATGGTAAACTTGCAGTAGAACATTTCTTCATCTTTCTCCAGTGACAGTAACTGTTCGGCTGTGTTCATCCTTAACCAGTTATGTGCCAGACCTTCAATTCTTGGCTTGATGCAGTGAAAACTTTTGTCTTGACTTCTCCTTAACGGTAATTTCCCCTGTATATGAGGCTATGATTGTTACGATCTCTCTTAATGTGATAATGTAGCTCGTCGCTAAACTAGTTCTTGTCTACCCAGCATCGAAACTGTTCCCTGCTACCATGAAACTATACACTGTTTGTCATCGTTACTGAACTTATGTTGAGTAGTGAATCTGTAAGGAAGAAATAATGATAATTTTGCAGTAATCAGTGGTAAAATCTGTATGTAATCATAGTTCCAGAGAAATGAAGACCTCCACTTTCCTCAAAGCCTCTCCTGCCAGTGCCAATAACTGCACCGACTTCTCCCTAGATCAGCCGAGTATCCCATGACGGGCAGTGTTCCACAGCTGAAAAAAGCTTGTTGCAACACAGCTCTCTCTCTCCTCGAGATCATTCACCTCAGTAGGAGTAGAGACTGCAATGAGAAACATAAGCCTAAAGTGTGCTTCATCCACACCAGCATTATACTGTACGTTTAGCAGTTAAAGTAACCCTGATAATAGAATAGACAAAAAAAATGGAAATCGCCAAAGCAACGCCCTTAAGATGGTTTACCATTGTCACACCGAGACGACTAATATGTGTAACTATCCCAGCTGATCTCTTCACTGACAGACCGCCTCATCTCAAAGAGTGCCACTATACCGACCTACAGTCGCCTTAACTCTCGTGACATCAAAGGCAGTGAATCATCCTTCAAGAGACTCAAAAAAAACTCCTAATTGAAGCCCAAAGTTCCCTTCGAAACCTAAACCCATGTGCAGACTTTCAGACTCATGTGTCCCACCACCACGACGTCCTTAATATACGGGATGTATACATGGGTGTCCTCCTCTCCACATGTCCAACTGTTGAAGTTCCATAGGCATTACTCAGAAGCGTCCATAACTGGTAAATGGCCAGGACCGTCCACCATACACCGATAGGGCCAAACAGTTGATTGCATGGGCGACTACATAGCACTACTTCCTTGTCGACTTATTTTGCAAATGACACCACAGTATAGCCTTGTGTGTTACTTGTGTCTATAATTAACATGAATGCAAGTTGCATCAGTAACATACATGAGAATTTCTAATTTGTAAAATGCACAGTATATGGTCGAGAAGGTGACATTAACGATATCCCCAAAGTAAACAAGACTACGTCATTATTCATGTACACATATATCAAGCGTGAAGCAATCAGGAACCGATTACTCAAGCGGCGACAATTATAAACTGCCATGGGCATAACTAAGAACAAACTGTATCAGTCAGTACCAATGTAATTTCTTACAGACACACCTATACTAAGAACAAGTTCCCTCAAGAAAGTTTTGCCAGTTTATTAAAGCCAGTATACACTAACCATCCTACACATGACTCTTTAATGAGAAGAAAAGAAAGGAGGATAAGTACAGTAGACAGGATGACTCATGATATGCAACTCCTTGGAAAGTATGGCTAAACTACTAGAATAAGTCAACCATTTTATTTTCACCCGTGCAGATGTTTTCATATCTGTTCCCATGTACATTATATGCAATGACCAGTATAATTTTTATATCTTGTCCATCAATATCCCTGCGTTTGTTTGCTCGTCTTTTTAATTAAGCTGCCGTTATTACGTAGTTGGACTATAACATATTTTCACTTAATATACTTTCTGTTACTGTTAAAAGAGCATGTTTAAAAAGCCTGTGATTAAGCGAGTGTAAATAAAGCAGAAAACTTTTAATTCCCAGCACATTCCTTTACAGTACGAAGCACAGAATTCGATTTTTCAATAGATGTCACCTTCTGAGCAGTTGTTACGAACAGACTGGCATAAAGACCTTACCCATGAACCTTACTAGCCGACCTTGGAACTAAACCTGAGATTTCTCAATTTCAAGCGGAGTGTGCTTTTGATTACACCGGCGCCACCCCAGCACTGTTAGTTACCTGCATTACCTTTCTTACACCAGCGTCACCATCATCACTGTTACTCTCTTTATCACTTTATTACACCAGCGTCACCCCTAGCTCTCTTCCTTACCTCCAGTTCCTTTTTATTACAAGGTGGTAGGTGGTGTCACCCATCGTCTACTCACAGGATTAGAGCTGCCTACTTTTTTTTTCATCTTTATCGTAAATTTTCTTTTTCTCCCATAATTCTTGTTATTATTATTACCTTTCTTTTCACTTCAGGTAACAACAATGAGTGGCAAGCCCAGTGGTTTCCTGTAACAAACAAAATAATTTAAAACGCTGGGAGGAATCAGTGTAACCAAATAATGAGATGGGGAATCTAATATGCCCGTGCTAACTGGGTGGTGCAAGAGAGGCATCCATCCAGGAGCCAAACCTCCACACTCTTTCCCACGCCTCGCTGTACCGAGGCTTTGTCTGCCGCAAGGGAACATCTGTTACTGCACGGGACGACCCTGCAGGAGCGATTGCTTGCTGTGGTTGATGGGTCTGCTCAGCCACACAGACAGGGATTGCTCACCAACCTTTTGATTATATCAGCTGCACCCTCAGCGCTGCTACTTACTTTTATGACCTTTTCCTTACACCACCACCCCTAGCACTGTTACTTTCCTTCGTTACCTTTTTGTACATCAGCACCTCCTCCCCCCAGCATTGTAATTAACCTTCATTACATTTTTATATTCTTGTATTGCAAATCTACACTTTTAATCGCTGACCTGTATTCAATTTAAAGTTTTAGCCCTAACACTCCCTCTCACCTTCCCTGACATAACTCACCTTCTTTTACCCTCACATATTTCATTCACCTTGCCCAACCTCACTTGTATTTACCAGTCCTGGCGAATGCATCTGTGTTCGTAAAATCCATCATTAATACACTCTTGGACGTGACTGTTCTCTCTTCTGTATTTTCAAAGTCATCACTCTAGGCCTGTAATTCGTTGGACGACTCGGATAGCCTCACCATGACTATCATGTGTACTAGATCAAAAGTCTCGAAAATTCCCCTGTGTGTTGTTAGCTGGAGTTAGCCAGACTATAACATGCCGAACACATTGCAAAGTAGGTCAGCGACCCTGACACTTCCCAACTATTTTATGCGCATAAAATAACACGTAGACTTTCGACCTACATAATAAAGAGACCGCCATACCAAAAAAAAAAAAAAAAAAAAAAAAAAAGACAAAGCACACCATAAATAGACCACTGCCTCACAAATATATGGCCACATCATAAACACACAACGTAAACCATAGCGGGCAAACACACCAAAAATAGGTAGTCCACATCATAACAGACAACCACATCAAAAACTGACAGTCCACATCATAAAAGATGACCACACTATAAACTGACTACCACACTATAAACTGACTACCACACTATAAACATACATCACAAACAGACCACCGAACTTTAAACAGACCACCACACCATAATCAGATCAAATCAACATAAGCACACCACTATTTCACAGAGACCATCACTATAAAGACTCACACACCATGGACAAACTTTTGCAAAAAAAATCACACCACTACATTGCTGAGAGGAGATTGTAGCACCAGTCGAACAGGCCGGTACTACCATGGTGGATGGAACGCTGATGACAAGGAAAGCTGGAGCTCTCGCTTCATCAGTCCTCGGGACTAGTTCTGACCACCCCCGTTTAATGAACTTATTCAGTGTTTCAGTAACACAGAGAGTAGGTCAGCATACTTTCCTATACAATTTCGTCTATCTCTCAGCACCAAACCATATGCACATTACAACCACACTTCCTATTCTAAATTCCGAAAAAATGGCATCTCAACACCCAGCCTGGGGAGTAACCAGGGGGGGGGGAACCATCATAGCCCCAACAAACCGCCCCTGTTCTGGTCACGGCCAAGTGAGATGCAAGCATGGAACCACTGTCTGACTCACTCCATGTTCATTTCTACAACATTCACTGCCTTTCCTTCAAGTGTGTCTTTGTTGAACACCACCTCTCCTTCTTGAAACCTCACCTTCCCTTCCTCACTAAGACTCAGCTGTCTGAGATGACTGACAGTAAACCCGACTCTGCATCCTCCTACTTTCCCTATAATCGTTTCAAAGTCAAAGGTGGATGTTATGTTTATGTGTGCAACAACATATTTTGCGCTCGTAAGCCATATCCCATACCTCCTAGGAGAGTTCCAACATACATGACCTTTCTTTACTACTAATCCTTCTGCTTATCCTGTTATTCTTTTCTCTCCATTCGACTCCTCTGACCACAACCTTATCGCCTTAACCTGTCCTTTCACTCCAGTAAGGCCTGTGGACACTCTGAAGAAACGGCGGCTGTGGCACTTTGGAGCTGTTGAAATGGATGTCATCAGGCAGTAATTGTTTGATTTTTCCTGGAATGATTATTGCTCCTACAGCCGAGTGGCATCTGAGTGTGCCATGTACATTACGGAGATTATTATCTGGGGTATGGAAGCATGCATTCTCTTTCTCTTCTGCTATCTTGTGAATAATGAAAAAAAAAAAAAAATGCTTTAATCACGCTTGTTCCAATGCTGTCAACAGCAAGGAGAAACCTTAAAAATGGTACCCCAATTAACCCACCCTTGAATCTCATCTCTTTTATGTCTATGCCCAGAACTGTGTTGTCTAGTCTTGCCTTTGCTAAGAATAATTTCATTCATACTAAATGCTCTGGAATATCTGATTGAAATTCTTCCCACTCCTTCTGGTACCTTGCCAAAAACGTTTGTAACAACTTTACTTCATCATCCATCCCCCTCGTGTCTCCTCTGATTGCTCTGTAGCTGTTTCTTCTATTGAAAAAGCGGAACACTTTTGCTCAGACTTTCTCCTCCTGTTCCATCCGAGACAGATGTGGTCCTGTTCCTACATCACTTCCCTCCTCTGACTTCCTCGTGACTGACATTACAGTATCTTCAGTTGATATTTTCTGCCTTGGCTGGCATTAGTATTAACCCATTTGTGCCCGGCGTCCACCATGTAGGACGGAACTGGGCATTTTCAAAATTTAATAAAGAAGGGTACCAGAAGACAATAGCCTCGAGGTCCATCAAGCACTCTCTATGACTCGATCTCATGCCTGTACTAAAAACAAGTCAGAGAGTCGTGGTTCCAGGAGTGAAGGAATGCTTTGACAACTGCAAGCCCCACCTGCCCATATATTGTGTCAATAGCCGTCAAACCTGCAAGCACTGCTCAGAAAAGAAAAAATGGAGCATTCATTAGTCATGGTGGATGTGTACAGTGTGTACGGTCGCTCTCGGCCTGTCAGAATCCCGAAGTTGCTTCCTATCCTTCCATGAAGCCTCACGTGGAGAGTAAATGTATTTATAGTTTCTAAGATAATATGTAATACACATATTTTTGGAATTTTGTTTAGTTGTGTGTTAGAATGATATCAGTTTATAATTTCAAATTACTTCTAGCTTGCAAGAAAAAGTGAAAATAAGGTTTTATTACTTTAAATTTGTCTTAAATTAACCAAACAGTTGTGATAAATTTTCTCCCAAACCTAAGACTTGTTCTTGCAGGAAGAATCTATGAATGAATGAATTATTCCATGAGCTAGACCTTTATAGATGATATAGCCCTGCTAGGTGACAGGAATGCGCTACCTCTCCCAGCACGGCAGCTTCTCAGGCAGGGCACAAACTCTGGACCCTTTGGTCTCAAGTCAGGCGCTCTACCACTGATTCACCACCGTCAACCCTCTCACAGTGGGCACAACTGCAATGTATTTTATTCCAGCCATACGACTTTATTCATCACCATCACTACCAATCTTGCTATGTTCAGGCCACTTCAGCTCAAAATGAAGCACTGCAGACTCTCAGTCTCCCTAGCCTGCCGCATTCTGCCAAATTTTTCACTAACGACCCTCCCAATCCCGGCAGATTTTTTATTTTTATTTTCTTCTGCTAAAACCTCCACTTTTTCTGAAAAACATCAGAAATTCAGAGAGAAAGTGCTCAGTTGAGTTTAGAAATACCAAAACAGGTAAGAGTACCCACACCTTGGTACTGTGTTGTCTCAGGCCAGGCTCCAGAGAAGATGTTTTCTTGGGAGGGGTAACTATTCCAAAGCACTCATTATATATAAATAATTATTCATTTGGTATGAATTTGTAAGTAGTACAAGAGTATAATGGTTTTCACATAATAACATAGGCAATATAAGAGTTGTTCAATCACCAAACACATCAACATATGGCACCATCCTTTACGATGATACCCCCTCATCACTTATGCTTGTTTCTTCCTTTGGCTTCTTTCTTCCTTTCTCCTCCACCTCAGAAATCATTTTTGCCTTGAATTTCGTCATTAGAGAGACCACGGTGCGACATGTCTTTACTGGGCAGGTCACTGTTAACAGGTGAGTTGCTGAGAAAATGGCGTCCGGCAGGGGAGGGGGGGTCAGGTGGGGCCAGGCATTATCCCTACCTGGGGTTGGGTAGAGGAAGGTCTCCCACATAGACCTCCCAAAAATCACCTGTGAAACTTGAAAAATGTGCAAATGACGGACCTCGCAATTGCAAAACGTATGGATACGTTGTCGAGTGTCACCACGACAAAACGTGGCAACGTATCCATACGTCATTGGGATGCCTCAGGCTAGATCTCGTGACAACACAAAAAATTACATTTTCTGTAAATGCCTCCATCAAAGAAAACTGCAATCAGTGATAACTATGCTAAAATATTATGACAATCCATTACTTATAAAACGCCTGTTATTACACATGTATGACGATAATGATTCAGGTGGCAACTCATGACACCTGCACCCTCGAGTGCCTAATATCCTTGAAAATGAATGCGACCAGTTCCATATATCCAGAACAAGCTGCAAACACTGTAGATACACCATATCAAACACTTACAATACTTTTGGTTGAATAACTATGGTTTTGTGTGAAAACTTCAATTGCTGATTTCTCAAACTGTAAGTTATTTGATAAATATACAGTATAACTTCATAACCTGTGAATGTATTCCCAAACGGTTTGCAGTATTCAAAAGAGCAGTAGATGTAGTATAATTGGACACAGAAACACCATTCTAATAACATATTATTATTTCTTATTCTCTTATAATATATATATATATATATATATATATATTTGCTCAGTCTATAAAAAAAATATTCAGTTGACATATAGAAGAGAGCAATCAGCAAAACACTGACTACATATATAGAAAATTAGTTATATATGTTTTGCATAAAAGAAATGGGTATATAATATAAATACAAAGAAAGCTATAACAACTATAGGAAGTACTCAAAACGGCTCTTGTGAATTTAAAAAAAAATGAAAAAGGCCTATACAAAAAGTTCTCCTTCAATCACCTTCCAAGTTGGCCAAAATGATCCTTATATAATCTTGTTTATTGTGTAAAAATCTCAGCTCCAAATTCTAATTTTTGATTTTCGATCACTTGCCACCCTTAACATGAAATATGAATATTAATTACTATGAAAATTTTTTTACCTCTAAAGGGCTAAAAAGCCCAGAAGAGATTAACTTGAGTAAACATGGTTTCTCATGAAACCGGCAGAGAGCCCGCATGGCCAATTATTTGTATGTAAATTAGGCATGAGGAACTGCAAATTGGAAAAGTCACAGGAGTAAATATGTCTTAGAAATGGCTGAATACTAACACTCGAAGAAGTTTTTTTTATATATTTATACCTCCACTATTTCTTATAGTGCCTGCTAAGGAATACTACCTCCCTTGTAAAATCTGCTTCCAAGAGCTGAGGTGTGCTAAGCCGACTCTGTGCCTTATTTAACCCTGCCCAGTTTTTGATTTATCCAGGGGTTTTACTCACCTCTGTGTGGAGTCAAACTCTCATGGGGAGAGAGGATTCCTACATACAGCTCTTCTCAACAAAGTGGAGTCAAAGGCTGTTCATCTCATTAACTCTCCTCTCCTTACTGGTTCCCCTCTACCATTGTCTCTTAGCTGCGCTGTTGCATGTTTACCCCTTTTCTATTTCTACTTCAATGGTCACTGCTCCTATGAACGGTCTGTTTGCATCCCTCCTCCACTACAGCAGGTGTGTAGCACCCAGCTAGCACCAAGCTTTCATCTCTTTCCCGTCCAACTCTCCAGTTCAAAAGTTAACCGTTGCTCTCAGTCCTTCATGTATGTGACAGGTCAACTTTGGAACTATCTTCCTATGTCTGTATTTCCAACTACCTATGGACTCCAGTCTTTTAAATATAGCGTGTGTCCAGGCTTTTCGAAATGAACTGATCTTGAATTTGGTTCTATTATTACGTTTTTATTTTTTCTTGGGAGTAACATCCATGCAGGCTTTTGGACTTTGATTCCTTTGTACTTCCATTAAAAAAGAATTAATGGACATTCGTAATTTACTAAAAAGAGCTAAGGATATGTCTCCGATGGGTCAGATAAAATGACAACGTATTTAAAGTAAGCAAGGTAGTAATGTTTATTCTATGTTCACCTGAGAAATGAGAGGCCCGAAACAACTCAGCCCTGCCTGACACGACATGGCACGACAATGATGGTTATCAGAGGCTAATATTTTTTCTGCATGTGAGATAGAGAAGAGATTCTTTCAGCAGGACGTAGATACATCCGATATATTTTGTAACTAGCTATATATTTACTCATGAAACCAGAGAAACCCCATGGAATTCCAACTTTCCAAGGGAATGTAGCAAGGGCTTCAATTAAATTGCTCCACTATGAAATTAGTTTTAAAAAAGATTTCCTGTTGTAACACTATGTTTTCTTGCATGAACTCTAACAAATCTCGGATATTATGCTTGTAATTTCACACTGACATTTTTTTCTATGTTTAACGGCTCCAGCTCCCGTCGCCGACCCGGCGCATGTTAGCAGAAGACGGTGGCCATCCCTGGTGTGTACGTGTGTGTGAGAGAGAGAAAACTTGAGAAAGTAAATATTTTAGCTCAGTTATTCTTCTTATATTGTTCAACTACCTCACCAGAAATGTTAAAAGTTTACACTAAGATGAAATTATACAATAGGCGCATCTACAAATCCTCGCTCGCTCATCATGCCCTCACAAAGTGCACTTAAGTTGTGTTAGGTAAAATTCTTACCATTGTGTTAAGATGAGGGAGGAATCAACATAGAAAAGTAGACAAATAAGAAACAGCCTCTCTCTCTCTCTCTCTCTCTCTCTCTCTGTATTAGAGAGAGGGAGTCGTACTGCCTCACACACGCACACCAATTCAGTGCCAGTTGACACTTGTTTGCCTGTGCCATACAGCTTACGAGTTTGAGCGTATCAGTGAACTAGACGAAACGAAGCAATATATATATATATATATATATATATATATATATATATATATATCAGCAGCAGCAGCAGCCATAACTAGTCCACTGCCTCCCCCAACCTTTTCCACGAATTCCTTGACTGAGCCAATCTTTGCCACGTTTTCCCTGCAAATTTCTCATTCTCATCTCTCCATCTCCTGTCTAATCTTTTTCTGCTAAGATTACAATCTCTTGGTGTCCAGTCAGTCAGCCTCTTGCTCCATCGGTTATCCCTTATTCTTGCTATATGGCCTTCCCACCTCCATTTCTGTTCTTTTTTAACTTCTATATCTTTGACTTTAGTCTGCTCTCTCACCCAAGTTGATCTTTTCCTGTCTCTTAAAGATATTCCCAAAATTGACCTTTCCATTGCTCTCTGAGAACGGATTAATTTATTTTCCATTGATTTTGTCAGTTTCCAGGTCTCACAACCATACGTCATACTTGGAATTATACAATCGTTATATGCTTTTCGTTTCATACAAATTGGCAATCTACTTTTCATAATGTGTCTATGTTAACCGAAAGCTTTCCATCCAGTTGTAATGCGTCTCTTTATTTCGTTATCATGATCTTTCGTTAATTTTAGTATTTGTCCCAAGTAGTTGTACTCTTCAACTTCTACAAGAATTTCCTGCTTATTCTGATGACGCTCTTTTGTGTTTGTGGATTAAACATTAGTTTTACTCCGGTTCATCTTCAGTCCTACTTTCAGACTTTCTCTGTTCAGGTCATTTACCATTTCTAGCAATGCCTCCGCTGTTTCTGAGATTAGGACAATGCCATCTGCAAATCTTAAATGGTTTAGCTTTTCTCCATCCATGTTCACTCCTTTGTTTTCCCAGTCTAGCTTTCTGAAAATACTTTCTAGGCATGCTGTAAATAATTTTGGTGAAATTGTATCTCCCTGACGCACGCCCTTCTCAGTCTTAATTTTTTCCGAGTCCTTATGTAATTTAACTGTAGCAGTTCCCTCTTTATATATGTTTTCGAGCAGTTTTACAATGTTCTCATTTACTCCTTGTTCTCGCAATGAAATTATAATTGCTATGTGCTCCACTGAATCAAAAGCCTTTTCGAAATCAACAAAACCTAAGCACTGTGGTTTATTATATTCTGTAGTTTTCTCAGTTAGCTCATTCATTGTATGTAGATGATAAGTGGTCGAATACCCGCTCGGAATCCTGCCTGTTCACGAGGTTGGTTTTCCTCCAAAATTGTTGTTATTATGTTCGTAAGGACTTTAGTGAAGAGTTTGTAAATGACTGATAATAAGCTAAAGGGTCGATAGTTACTAAGATCTTTTGAGTCACCTTTTTTGTAGAGTAAAATAACTATTGCATTACATCATGTTATAGGATTTTTCTGTTTTATACAGTGGGTAAACAAGTGAGAAAGCCTATTTTGTACTTCTACTCCTGTATCCAACTGTAAATCTGTTACTATTCCATCTTCTCCCGAAGCCTTCCCTCTTTTCATATTTTTAAGACAAATATTTACTTCGTCTGGTGTTACCTCAGGTATTTCACTTGTGTCAACTGAAAAGTTAGCTATTGGTACTACTGTCTTTGATGCATACAGTTCTTTGTAAAATTCTTCAACTCCCTTCACCATCTTATCTCTGCATTTAATGATTTCACAGTTTTTTTTCTTTCAGTGATGTCATTTGTTGCTTTCCTAGTGCCATTTTACTTCGGACCTGTTTCAGAGCTTTTCCATTTTTGATGGTTTCTTTGATATGATACATGTTTCTCTTTCTTTTTTCTTCTCTTTGCCTTTTGTTGATAAGCTTATTAAATTCCGCTCGTTCTGTTTCGTCTTTGCCTCTCCATTCCTTTCCTTTCGTTTTTTCATAAGCTCGAGTGTCTTTTTCTGAATATTTCTTGGCTTTGGTTGTATTAGGTTTTCCTTCTACCACCGCTGATTCTCTTAGCACTTTTGTTAGTCTGTCATTCAGCTCATCAATGTCACATTCGGCATTCCTTAGAGCCTGAAATCTGTTCCTTATTTCCAACTGAAAGGCTGCTTTGTTTTCGTTTACTAATACTGGACATAATATCTTCTAATCTTTAATCATCTTCTTTCTTTCACTTCTGAAATTGAATCTGGCTGTGCAACCCACTATTCTATGATCACTATATATATATATATATATATATATATATATATATATATATATATATATATATATATATATATATATATATATATATATATATATATATATATATATATATATATATATATATATATATATATATATATATATATATATATATATATATATATATATATATATATATATATATATATATATATGTTAGGACTCCATATTATAATTACAAATCATAATAGATAGATAGATAGAGAGACAGATAGAAGCAGGGAGTCAGATGATGAGAAGGTATTGTGTCTGCGAGAATTGAGCAATGCTAAACATGCTTACACGCTCTTAACTCAAGGAATGCTTTATAGGCACACGACAGCGCCTAGTGACCATACACACACATACACACATACTCACACACAGGCTTCTAGAACTTTCCACTCACAAGGAACACACGTGATACGTCTCCTGTTTCACCAGAATTTAGGAAAGAGAGGGCAGAAAGAAGCTAGCCAGAGAACAGACAGGTCGCAGGGAGAAGGGCTTAGCAACTTGAGAGAGAGACAGAGAGAGGGAGACAGAGAGATAGCTAGCGGGACTCTATACTTCGCTCTGTGTGAGAGACTTGTTAATATTTCCAAGACATATAAAAATAGTCCCATACTATTCTTTACCTCTCCTTGTCATTACATGACAAATGGGAACCAAGATTATCAACGTACAAACAACTCAAGTATAACAACCGCTCGTCCACAAGTCTAATATATATATAACTTCTCTACAAGTAAATACAAAGTCTTTTATGACATATATATATATATATATATATATATATATATATATATATATATATATATATATATATATATATATATATATATATATTTGTGGTATGTAGGGACGCTCACAATCCACTCACTCGATGTAGTGCTGCTGTCAGGTGTCTTCCCTTTCCTGTCTTCCATCCTCTTCTGTCTTCCTTTACTTCATTCTTTCCTTGTCCTTCTGCCTACGGGTAACTTTACACTCCCGCTTCTGTCTTATTTTCTTCTTTCCTCTTCCTTCTGCCTGTAGGTGACTCTACACTGAGTGACAAGCCAAATGGTTTCCTGTACACCAGGAAACCATTTACTCTGCTGGGTGGTAACCATATAACCAAATTTTGGCGCCTGGTGTTTTAGTGAGTAATTATTGCACTCCAGTTGGATTGAGCCAGTGAAGGTTTATATCCAAGGGGTAGTTGGGGTTGATTACTCAAGTAATGCCACTCAGGGATGAGTGAGGCTGGTCACTCTCATCGGGACCAACTGCTTAGCCCCGGGCTCCTACGCTCCTCATAGGGCAATGTAGGATTGGATGATGGATATATATATATATATATATATATATATATATATATATATATATATATGTATCATCATCATCCGGACCTCCTTTCCTACCTAAGGGCAGGGTGAGGAGTAGCAATGTCCAGACAGCCCAAAATTGCCCAATCGAATGGGCCACGCTTCCATTCACTCATCATTGAAGCCCCTGGAATCCTGGCTCTATCAGATACTCCAAAAACATTCACCACGTTCTGTAGCTTCACATATAGTATCCGACAGAGTCAATCCAGACGCTGCCACTTTAAAAAGGAGTGCCAAAAATCCCTGATCATGCACATCTCCTCACAAAATTCATCCAGCCAGCTTGATCTCCTGTCAGTTCCCTAGCCTCACCGACTTCCAAACCTCTCTTCCTCACACATTCATCCATCATATCTCTCCACCTTCTCCTTGGCCTACCTCGCCTTCTCCCTCCTTCGAATTCGCTCACATATACCTTCTTCATCACTCTATTGTTATCCATTCTCTCCACATGACCATACCATATCAGTACGGTCTCTTCTATTCTGGTGTCCACAGACTTTCTCACTCCGCATCTTTCACGAATTACATTATTTCGTATCCTATCCATCCTCTGTACTCCACATACATTCCTCAGCAGTCCCATCTCCACTGCTCTTAGTCTTGACTTTTCATTTTCATGCCACGCCATAGTCACATCCATATGTTAAAGTTGGCACTACTCCTTCATGTAAGCCTCGTGCAGCTGCAACACTCAAGCCTCTGTTTCTTATCAAGGCCTTCATTTCACCAGCTACTTTTCTTCCTTGTGTCACTCTACTTTCAACTTCTTTTGCATATTTTCCTCTCTTTTCTATCACTGCACCCAGGTATTTGAACTCTCTCACCAATTCCAGTCTCTCTCCATTTACTGTGACCTCACACTGGGAGTCACGTTCTCTCTCAGTAACCATCACTTTACTCTTTTCTTCATTTACTCTGAAGGAATGACGCTTACAGACATCAGCAAAACTCTGCACTAGCCTCCCAAGTTCTTGTCCGGTATTTGCAAGCAGTACTGCATCATCAGCATACAACAGATCTGAGATATTCCATCCATCACCATTCATTACCAATGCCATCCCTCTCTCCAGTACTCGTGTTTTCACTTCTCTCATCACCCCATCCATATATAAATTGAATAACCATGGGGACATCACACAACCTTCTCGCACACCCACACTGATTGTGAACCATTCACTTAGATGCCCATTAACCCTTACCCATGCTTCACTACTATCATAAAAACTCTTGACGGCACCTAACAGCTTACCCTATACACCGTACATGCCCAAAACTTTCCACAATCCTTCTCTGTCCACTTTGTCATATGCTTTTTCCAGATCCATGAATGCCATAAACACCTTATGGTCCTTCTCACAAGCCTTCTCTGCTATCTATCTCGCTGCAAATATTTGGTCCACACATCCTCTGCCACTCCTAAAGCCACCCTGTTCATCACTCACTAGGACTTCTGATATCTCACTTACTTTCTATATAATAATTCTTCCATATACCTTCCTTACCACACTCAGTAAGCTTATGCCACGATAATTCTTGCACTCACTTCGTTCACATTTATTTTTGTACAAGGGTACAATCACAGCCTTTTTCCACTCTGCAGGCACAGTTTCACTCATCCATACCTTCTTACATATCTCCAACAAGCACTTCATTCCATTCTCTCCACTACATTTAAGCATCTCTGCATACACCTCATCAACTCCAGCTCCTTTCCCATTTTTCTGCCGCTTTACAGCACCCTTCACCTGTGCGAGTGTCACGTCTCCTGGCACTGCATTCCTTCTCGCACCCCCCCAAAACCAATCATGTTTACAACTGCTCTGCTCTCTCTATCCCCATTCATCAGGCTTTCAAAATATTCTTTCCATCTGGTCCTTACTGCATCTCCATGGGTTAATAATCTACCACCTGCATCCTTCACACAATCCCATTTCTTACCGCTTTCACTTCTACATTTCCGCACCTCTTTCCAGAATAGCTTTCTATTTTCAGAGTAGTTTGAATTCATTTTTCTTCCTAGATCCTCATTTACCTCCTTCTTTTTCCTCTTCACTAGTCTCTTTACGTGCTTCTTGCTCTCAATATATTCAGTTCTTATTTCAACTGAACCCCTATCCTGTAACCACTTTAGCCACTTCTTCCTCTTTTCCTCCACCGCTCTCTTTACCTCCTCATCCCACCATGCCATACCTTTCTTCTTTGTTGTTACTCTTGCCACACCACACACCGCTTAAGCATTCCTAACTAAGCAATCCCTGTATGCATTCCACAGTCTGTCCAGATCCATTTAATTTCAATTCAGTAATTCTAACTCGTCCTCTACTTTGGTCCTGTATTCATCTGCCATTTCTTTGATCCTCAGCTTCTCAACTTTCAGTCTTTCTCCCTGACTGCTCCTCTCTCTCCTGGTCCACCCCACTCCTTTCAGCTTGATCTTGCATACCACAATCATATGATCTGACAGACCTCCACATCGTCCTCTCACAGCCCTCGTATCAGCAACCATTCCCATCATCGACCTCTCTACGAGCACGTAATCAATCAGGCTTCTTTCAACACGATCCCCGTTCCCTCTATACCATGTATATTTATGTGCATCTGTGTGTTTGAAATACGAGTTACAAATGCACAACCTCCTCTCCTGACACATATCCTTTAGTCTTTTCCCATTATCATTTTCTCCTGGTACTCTATAGCAACCCATTATGTCATCCTCAGGATATATATATATATATATATATATATATATATATATATATATATATATATATATATATATATATATATATATATATATATATGGTAGGTGGGGGCGCTCACCATCCACTCACTCAATGTAGTGCTGCTCAGGTATCTGCCCTTTCGTCTCCTCTCTCCATTCCTTCCATCCTCTTCCATCTTCCTTTACTTCATTCTTTTCTTGTCCTTCTCCCTACGAGTAACTTTACACTTCCTCTTCTATCTTTCTTTCCTTCATTCTTTCCTCTTCCTTCTGCCTGTGGGTGACTCTGCACTGAGTGACAAGCCAAATGGTTTCCTGTACACCAGGAAACCATTTACTACGCTGGGTGGTAACCATATAACCAAATTTTGGCGCCTGGTGGTTTAGTGAGTAATTATTGCGCTCCAGTCGGATTGAGCCGGTGAAGGTTTATATCCAAGGGGTGGTTGGGGTTGATTGCTCATGTAATGCCACTCAGGGATGAGTGAGGCTGGTCACTCTCATCTTAAATGTCGGGACCAACTGCTTAGCCCCGGGCTCCTACGCTTCTCATGGGGCAATGTAGGATTGGATGATGGATGGATGGATGAATATATATATATATATATATATATATATATATATATATATATATATATATATATATAGATAGATAGATAGATAGATAGATAGATAAATCCCATTGGATCCCAGGGGTGCTGGGCGAGGCATGGCACTGGGTGGGTACTAAGCGTACCGTCCTCCGCCTATCGGCTCATAGTCGCGAAGCTCATATGTCCCTACCCGGGGGTTCCCTACTTTATAAAGACTTGAAGAACCCCAGTTCTGTCCAACATGGTTGCATGCGACGGATTTGGTAACCTGATGGCGTCTCTGTTGCTTGATCTCTGGCGGCTTCCCTATTCAGTACCTATCCCTGAGGTCACACTCAATGGCCTCTTCCCTCGTCTTTATCAGTCTGCCCCTCGCAACCCTACCCGTAACGTTAACACTTCTCGCTTTCTCCATCTAATTATCATCCCCTTTCCTCTCCATTTGTCCAAACAATCTTAAACTACCTTTCCTCATTCACATCACCAATACACCTCAGTCCAATCCTAGCTCTCAGCTCTTACATAGTAAACCTAAAACACCCCAGAACTTTCCCTCAGGGACGCACTGCAGATCCACCTAATCATTGTCATTTCTGTAAGTTTGAGTTTGGGATTATCTTTTTCCTTTACTGCCCAGGTCTCACCACCATACTATACAACATTACAATTATAACACATGCCGCATATATATATATATATATATATATATATATATATATATATATATATATATATATATATATATATATATATATATATATATATATATATATATATTTATTTATTTAAACTATGAACGTGAACACAATGGTAAACCTCTATTGATTTAGAAGAATATTTTATTATTAACATTGTCTGCTTTTTTTTCTTTACTTTTTTTTTTTTTCTTTCTTTTTTTTACCGGGCGATAAATTTCTTGACCGTAGGGTGACGGGAAAGAATGAGGTTAATGGTAGGTGGAATGAAGCTGAAGAAAAAAAGGGAATATCAACTCCGTTATGATGCACTTGTACACTGCCGTTATTGAAAAGATATACTCAGTTGGTATATGATGTAACACACAATGTGGTTTTAGTTTATATATATATATATATATATATATATATATATATATATATATATATATATATATATATATATATATATATATATATATATATATATATCTATCAGCAGCACAAGCACTAACCGTTTGAGTATCCACTGCAGGATCGGCCTATCCCGACCGAAGTCGGGACGATACAGCCAATGTATCTCTACCAAGTGGCTTAGGCTGTCTAGTAGAGATTGTATGTAGGGTGAGAAATGCTTGTAAATGTAACTGTAGTGTTGTAGTGGCTTTGGATGTGTGTGTAGTCTGTGAACCAAGTGTAATTGGTCTGCGCAAGCCGACTGGGTGCAAGCATACTTTATAGTACGCAACACTGGTTCAACCACAGCACCCTTTGTGTACGCCAATGCAGTACGTGGCCGGGTGAACACTACCAAAGTTTATTAACCTGGCAGGGCGCAAACCCTGGCTCACCCGTGTATGAAACGCACAGTCCACCACTGTACCTCAGAGGCTCAATATATATATATATATACATAAATTGGTTTTACGCCAGGTATCCCCGAAGGGCTGAGGCGTTGCCCCTGGGTAGAGGATTTTTGGATTGAAGCGTGTGGCATTTTATGACTGGATGCCCTTCCTGATGTCTACCAATGACCCTTGAGGGGATTCGATACTCCAATCCTTCGGTCAGAGCGGAGCGCTCTAAACCACTGAGCCACGGCTTTTATATATATATATATATATATATATATATATATATATATATATATATATATATATATATATATACCTAGGCTGCTTCCCCCAAGGAAAGGGAGGTAGTCGAGACAGGACGACACACTCCTCATTTACACATCCATTCAAACACATTCATTCGCATCTTAGCCCCAAAGGGGATTAGGGACAGATCCTCACCGCATCACACCACACAAGAGTCAACTGCGCATTGCATTCACTGACATCCTCAGCAGGGCTCGACAGCAGAACTGGTTTACCCCTGCCACATCATAAAAGACCCATCCCCTTACCAGCACCTGACCTGACTAGCTGATCAGACCAAATGCAGGAGAATATCCCCTCAGGACTGCATCATCATTTATTCATTCACAATTTTTCTCCATTTATTTCTGTCATGCACAGCCACTCTTTCTTGGTCGAAAGACATCCCTTTCACATCCAGCGCTCTCTTCACACTGTCCATCCATCCTATTCGTGGTCTCCCTCTTAGCCTTACACCTCTCACATCAGATCTAGTTATCTTTTTCACCAATCGCTCAGTATCCATTCTCTCCATATGCCCAAACCATCTCAACACCCTCTACTCAACTCTATCAGCCATCTTCCGAACAACTCCAGTTCTCCTTCGCACTTCATCATTTCGCACTCGATCCATAAGCATCACTTCACACATACTCCTCAGACACCTGATCTCCATTACATTCAAACTTTTCCTTCCTGCTACACCCATATTCCATGTTTCAGCCCCATATAATGCAGTCGGTACCACAACACCCTCATACAGCCTTCTCTTTACATCCATTCTAAGCGAAGGACATTTAAACACTTTTTTCATTCCTCCCAGCACCTTACCTACTTCATTCATTCTAAACTTCGCTTCTGCATCTATTCTTCCATCCACAGCAATATGTGACCCTAAATATTTAAAACACTCTACCTCCTCAAGCAACTAGCCATTCAAAACTATTTTCATCCCCCTACCATCTACCAACCTCATACACTTCATCACTTTACTCTTATTCTCATTTACTTTCAATTTCCTCCTTTCACAGACCCTTCCAAACTCCTCTACCAACTGTCTCGACCTCTCCTCTGAATCAGCCACCATTGAGGTATCATCTGCAAACAGCAGCTACTTCAGATTCCACTCTCCACCATCAACATTCACCAGACTCAGACCTCCACCTAACACTCTTGCATTCACCTCCCTTACAACACCATCCATATAAATATTAAACAACCAAGGCGACATCACACATCCCTGTCACAGCCCCACTCTCACAGGAAACCAATCACTCACAGCATTTCCCACTCTTACACACGCTCTACTATTTACATAAAAACTTTCCACCCCTTTTAGTAACCTGCCATCAAGTCCATACAATCTTAAAACAGTCCACAAAGCCTCCCTATCAATTCTATCATACACTTTCTTTAAATCCATGAATGCCCAAAACACATCCTTGCCTTTCGCTAAATACTTTTCACACACTTGTCTCACAGTGAACACCTGATCCACGCACCCCCTCCCTCTCCTAAAGCCACACTGCTCATCACCAATCACTTCCACTGTACCCTCTCTAACTCTCATAATTAACACTACCATTCACCTTACCTACAACACTCAACAGACTTATACCCCTAAAGCTAGAACATTCATACTTATCACCCTTGCCTTTATACAACGGGACCACACAAGCACTTGCCCAGTCAATTGGCACCATACCTTTCACAAAACACACATTCAACAATCTTACTACCCAGTCAATAGTCACTCCACCACACTTCAGGCATTCCACAGCACACCCATCCATACCTGCAGCTTTCCCTGTTTTCATCTCCATTACTGCTTTCTCCACTTCCTCCATCGTGATCAAAGAATCATTCAACTCTCCCAACACATTTATTCCTTGCACCCTTCCATCTGCCACAATCTCAGCCACCCTTTCCTCCCCTACATTTAACAATCTTTCAAAATACTCTGCCCATCTCTTCCTTACTACATCCATCTCAATTAGCATCCTTCCATCCTCTGCTTTTACTCGTTCTTCCTTCCTAGACAATCCCTTTCGCACCCTTTTCAGCTCCTTCCAGAACATTTTCTTATTCTATTTAAAATTCTCAGTCAGTCTCCTACCCCACCTCTCATCTGCTGTCACTTTAGCATCATGCACAGCCCTTCTCGCCCTATTCCTCTTTTCCTTATACCTCTCATATGACACCTCATCCTTCCTCTGCAGCCACACTTCATATGCACGTCTCTTCTCAGCCACAGCCATACTTACTTCCTCGCACCACCATTCACTTCCTTTTCTTACAGCACCACCCACACGTCTCACACCACACACCTCTTCTGCATGCCCCACCACAGCACTCTTAAACAACTGCCATTCCTCCTCCACACTGCCATTTTCCTGATCTTTCACGCATTCCACTCATCTTTCAGTTTCTCCTGATACTCTATTATTTTCTCTCTTTTATCCAACTCACTCACTTTCAAAACCTCCTTGCCACACCTAACCCTCCTAGCTCTCACCCATCTCTTACCTACTCTTAACTTTCCCTCCATCAGGTAGTGGTCAGACATACCTCCACCCTCCCCTCTCAGAACTCTCACATCCAACAATCTTCCTATTACATTCCTAGACACAACCACATAGTCCATCAATGCTTTATCCGCAACCATTCCACCCTCCTGTCTCACCCAGGTATACTTATAAATATCATTCTTCTCGAACAGCGTATTTCTAATCACTATCTCTCGCTCAACACACATCCCTATCATTCGTTCCCCATTTTCATTTCTTCCAGGCACACCATGCATACCAGCTACACCTTCAACTGCTACATTTCCAGCTCTAGCATTCAGATCTCCCATCATTACCACATTCACATTCGCCCCAGAACTCTGCAGACACTCATCAACATCATTCCAGAAAGGCTCCTTCTCTTCTTCATCCTTTTCACTACCAGGCTCATATGCACCCACAAACACACACAATTCACGTTCAATTTCGCTTTCACCCACATCAATCTCGATGACACCTCTTTCCATTCAACACACACACATATATATATATATATATATATATATATATATATATATATATATATATATATATATATATATATATATATATATATATATATATATATATGTATATATATATATATATAATGATGGCCAGCAAAACCAGAGTGATGATGTACATGATTTATTATTGGTGACGTTTCGGTTTTATAACACAAACCATCTTCAGACCTAAAACAGAAATAAAAACACACAAAAAATAGAAAATAAACCAAAATATAATTTTCTCATCTTCCACAGAATAAAATAAAAGGGAACAAGAGCAGGTCATATGAAATAAAATTACAATACAACAATTTACC
>NC_136998.1:4993749-5153749 GCF_032717465.1 Coenobita brevimanus
GGAACTTTTACAACGTCAGTATACAGGAAACCTACATATACAGGATTAACTACTAAATTTAACTCAAACGTTCCCCTCCAATATAAACGTAATTTAATTCTAACTCTGGTGACTAGGGCCTATAATTTATGCTCCTCATATTTTTCTCTACATAATGAGCTGCAGTTTCTGAGGAAAACCCTGTACCACAATGGATTCCCAACTAAATTTGTAGATAAGTATATTGGAATACAGCTAACTAAATTAAGAACCAATACTTTGAAAAAAATTCACACGGTTGAAAAAGCTAAAGTTTATTTTTCATTACAGTATTTAGGTCCTAAATCAAATTTTTTACGTAACAGGATAATCAAACTAATTCACGACTTTTATCCGCAGATATCGTTGAGGGTGGTGTTTAAATCTCCCCAAATCCTGTCTCAGTGTTTCATGTTTAAAGACCGTGTCCCGGATGCCCTGCAGTCCTCGGTGGTGTATCGATTTCAGTGTGGTTGCTGTAATGCATCCTATATTGGTCAAACTAAGCGCCATCTAGCTACCAGGATTGCCGAGCATCAGGGAAGGTCTCATAGGACAGGACTCCCAATCTCGAAACCATCATTTTCTGCAGTTCGAAATCATTCAGATTCGGAAAGTCACCCTATAAATAACCAGAACTTTCGAATTTTGTTCACTGCACGAGATGACTTGACTAGACTTATAGCGGAGTCTCTACTAACGGCAGAGCTACGACCATCCCTTGGCTCACACGACTCCTCTACACAGTTGCTCTGTTTTTAGCTGGTAAATTGTTGTATTGTGATTTTATTTCATATGACCTGCTCTGTTCCCTTTTATTTTATTCTGTGGAAGATGAGAAAATTATATTTTGGTTTATTTTCTATTTTTTGTGTGTTTTTATTTCTGTTTTAGGTCTGAAGATGGTTTGTGTTATAAAACCGAAACGTCACCAATAATAAATCATGTACATCATCACTCTGGTTTTGCTGGCCATCATTAGATTCCGCTTCCCACAGCACGAAAGTATCGCTAATATATATATATATATATATATATATATAATGGGTGCGTGTGGAGAGAGAGAGAGAGAGAAAATTCATTATTATATTTAGCCTATATTACTGTATGGACACATAGCACAGACCTTTTAATCCTTAGTGTACTCATTAAGCGAGGGATATGGATACCTATTATGAAGAGAAACGATGTTGTTTAGATAGTGCTTTTATGTCGCTTAAGTGAAGTACAATATTACACACACACACACACACACACACACACACACACACACACACACACACACACACACACTTTTAAGCCTTGGTGTAAAGATGCTCCACTTCCACCCTAGTGAGGAGACGAAGACGACACAAACAAGTATAAAAAGACACGTAAAAGACGTAAAAGCGGCCATAAAAACCAGAAGAACACACTTTTTTCATGGGTTATGTTTTATGCATAGCTTGTCCAGGGACATCATGTGCTGGAAGTATATGGCATTCTTTGGGAGGTCTTCCTGTGCATAAAGGAAGATGGAAATAATCAAACAGAATGTATGCTTTCTCCTCTGGCATTGCCTACTGTTCGGTGGCAGGAAATTATGGTCCAACTTCTTTAGACGGTTCTTGTGGCTGGGTTCGTACTTTACGCGTCTACCTTTTGTCCTGACCTTCGTTCAGTCAGAGGAGTGGGGCCGGCCAGAGCGGATTTATACAAGAGTAAAGAATTACATCCTTTCATGTGTTCTTACATTCTTGCACATTGTAGATTCGGTCTTTAATATATTACTAAGTCTGTCACTAACAAACAAAGCCAGTAAAAACAGTTTCCAAATGTACATTTTATTTTATATTACAATAGTCTTTTACACCCATACCCATTCTTGAAGCACTAGCAATAAGCGAGATATACCAGTAAGTGGTATTCTTCGGCTCTACGTATCACTTGCCCCTCTTTAAACCTATCAAGTACGGCCTTAACATGTATAATATATCTGCATGCCCATGACAGGTTTCTATAACATGCCCACAATCATACATACATCCATACATATTCTGTTTACTACTCTTCAAAGAGCAGGAGTAAAGCACAGTCCCATTACTGTGCAGTAAAATGAAGGACAATTACAAAAGGAGTAAGATTCCTAAACAGTGCTAAGTCGATCCGACTCGCTGGCTGCTTTCACTAGGAATGGGCCAATAATATTTCCCTGTATAATATGATCTTTCTGTTTTCTTTCAAGGGGATCTGAGTACTTCTCGGCATGAATCATGAGTGAATGCATGTGTGGTTCATGAAGTCAGTTATATTCACCATCGTCGAGGTAGTTGTTGCTTTAGTCCAACTGAAATTAAAGACAACCAGAATATTATAACGTCTGTGGCTACACCCGCCAGGGAGCCAAAGCCAACTTACCTTTACACCCCCAGGGATATGTTTCTACATTGCTCAGTTTTTCTCGTTGGACCTATTTTTCCCAAAAGACATAGTTTATCCCATGGACCCATTAGCATTATGGATTCTCACATCAATATGTTTTCCTCTTGAACCTATATTCCTCCATGTGTCTGTTTTCCCCTGTAGCCTTGTCTTATCATGAATCTATTTTCCACCATGGACCTATTCTCTCTCCTAGGATGTACCTGTGTCCTTGGACCTATTTTACCCATGAACATATTTTCCTTCAAGGAATTCATTCCTCAAGGGGAAACATCAAATTCCCAAAGAAGTTTCTTTTGTTCTAGTGACCAGGAATGGAGTTAATACAAAAGTTAAGGCTTCAAATACACATACAAATAATCTCTACTTATCTGTCGTCACGATATCCGGCCTACTGCATTATCTGGCGCATTTGACCCAGCTCGATTAAAACAATATCCAGTGAAATTTGACAATATTTGGCTCAGAAATGGGAAGCATATGTGATACTATGCATTTTTCAGCAGTAATATGTATCATCTGGCTCAGACACTGGACCCAGCTGGAGCATGGGTAGACCCTTCATTACACACCAGCCAGTCACAGTGAGCTGCAGAAGAGGCCCACCCAATGCACCAAGCCAACCATTGCCCTCTCAGTCTCTTTAACGGATGCTGTATTGTGAGGACTTATCTGTGCCCTCTGCATTTGTGACCCACGTGCTGGCTTGCCCTCCCTCAGTGCTCCATGCCCTAGTGTCCTGACTACTGTACCCTGGTTTTGCATAATGGCTGAGTTTTTGGCTTTTGTGGCAGTGTCCTGGTTGCTACAGGTCCTGTTTGTCTTTTGCTTGGTCCTAGTTCTTGCCTCATGGGATTAAGAGCACTGTACTCCATACTACTCTGCCCTCCGTCGATGCCAACACTAGTTGAGTATGATTATATTTATTTTATGTACTGTGTTACTGTACTATATGTACTGTATCAGTACTGTACTGTATTTTATGTTTGATCTTAATCTTTTATCCATGGCTAATTGTACGAAAGTTGTTAGGAAAGAAGGTTAAGACGGATGGCCTAGGGTGGTGACATATTATCCGGCTTAGCACCGAATGGACAGCCAATTTGGGGTACCAACTCAATATCAGGCATTACTGAAATATCCAGTGTGGAGGTTGGCCGAGTTACTCTGGCTATTTGACAGATTACTTTGATTCAAATTTCTACGAATACAAATACAAATACAAATAAATACTGTGAATTTGAATGCGAATAAAAGTACTTTATGAACATACAGCAATTATGAATATATTCGTGAATGCTCAGTGGTAAAAAATAACTTCTAGCCATAAGTCAGCTTTTTACTGTGATGAAGTTATGCAATCGTAAATGACTTCATGACTGGAGCCAGTATTCAGTATCGGGATAACACATTTTTCCTAGTTACAGCAGCAGACATAATAGTTTGTGGTTTCATACCAGGCTAGATACAACAGAAACACAGTATCAGATATTATACTTAGCCAAGTTTCTAGCAGCCTCATCTTGTAGGCCTCACATTTATTCTTCAGAGATTTCAGATATTTTTTTAAATGTCAATTTTTTTGTGAAAAATTGTGATATTGTACAGCTATTTCCAATATATATCATGCTAATGTGGTAAAAAACAACTGATGATAAGCAACTGCTAAAAATGTTTTGATAAAATTATTCAATGCAAAAAAACAACAGGATATTGATAAAATTAATCGAAAAAAGTATCTTCAGATAATTAATTTTTGCTTTTGTATGTACATCCTATAAAAAAGTGCAATTACTTCTCCACCCACACAGCAAACAGATACTAGCCTACTGTGCCTCCAACAAATGTCCATTATTCTATCTTAATCAGTATTATCATCTTAAATGTCCTAACACTGAGCCTACAACGTTCACTCCTGCATATCTTCCCTCCAATATTAAATGTGTGCTCTGCTGCAGCAGAGAAGGTAGGAACATTTACATAGCACTTGGGTAGTCCCGACAGGTACCGGTATGGGTAATCAGTCTCATGAGCTTACCAGAATTACAGGGTTTTACTGTCTTCTGAGATGTAAGGGTTGCCTAAATAGTATTCATTTTTTTCACAGGTAATGAAATTGGAAGAACTGGATGACCAGGTGTGGCCTAAAGGATAAACAGTCCCCTTTTTTACTTGGGGCTGGGGAAGAGTGGGTCTCTTTTGCTTTTCGTGAATTTACTGTCAGATGTAGTACTTTGTTGCTGCTTTTCAGTTTCTTGCATAAACAACCTGCACATCTAGTCATATTTACCTGGATTATTAGCGCACCAGTTGAATTTCAACCTTAGGCTAAGGCAGCAGCTAAGCAGAAGACAGAGTGATGTTCATAAGGTGTCAACCATGTTTAAGATGACTGTGTTACAGTACTAGATGACTGTTGTATCTTGATTGCATGTTAATAAACTCAGATTTCAGTCCTGGGACACATGTTATGATACCGCTAGATATGACAATCTTCTGACCTTGTGTGAAATTTTTCCTTTAGCAAACGGTACCAAGACTGCATCGTTTTCAGCAACCACAGACTGAACGTGAAAAACCGGCTTAAATAAAGTAAGTTCTTGTTTGTTCAGGAATTTTCAGTAAGGACTTAACTACAAAATAGTAACTTTAGAAATTCATCATGCTGGTTTTGCTGTCTGAAGTCTGGCCTTTCCATCCGGAAAATCTGCTGCATGAGTAGGCTTTCTGACACCCTTTACTAGAGCAAACACCTTTATACAACCTTATGTAGAGATCCAACTTCTTTCATTCCATCTTTACGACAAGCTGCAGAGTGTGTGAAAAACTGCCGTCATGTTCAGGAGGGAAACTGAATGTATCACCTTAGGAGTTCCGTATATCTGGAGATGCACTATCTGATTATGAGTCATTCTCGGAACGACAATCAGACCTATTTACCTGTAGAATACAACGTTCTTACTCTGGGGGCTTGGGTCCAGCTAAGGAGAAATGTTTACTCATGATTACTGTATTGTCTGTGATTACATAAGACACTGTTAGATCTTAAAAAAACAAAAAAACAAAAAACAAAACAAAAAAAAACAAGTGAGCAAGGATATCCTCTGAGGTGTGACGTCCTCTAAATCCCTGACATGATAACATTACTGAGTGTAGCTTCCAGACATATAAAAAGAAACCGATGTATATATTAGATATAAATACCCATGGCTCTACAAGTGACTGTGGTTGAAGAGTTCCAACAATGAAGGTGACAATTTCGTAAGTAATAAGCTTCTGGCGTGGGTGTGAGGGTTTGAAGTGTTCTGTATCCAGCAAGGTAAATAATATTGTGGATTGGGTCATACTTGAATATGTAGAAGGACCAGCCTCAGACCGCAGTAGAACTGACTTGTGATTACGCTGAAAAACAGAACGAAAACGATAGCTCGAATAACTCTGACTGCAGATTTACTTCCGGTACGTGTTTTTCAGATGTCGCAACCCAAAGGATAAAATAAATTACGTACGGTGCCGATAGAAATTTGCCTATAACATGTAACGAGTGGAAACAACAGTACAGAACAGTAACATAACAAAACTAGCTTCTAATTTGGTGGATCATATATATTATAACGATTTAGTTATTTCACATGAAATTCAATTGTTTGATATTAGGTACCAGAAATCCTATATATATATATATATATATATATATATATATATATATATATATATATATATATTATGCAGCGTATTCTGAGTCCGGACTTCTCGGGTTCAGGTATGGTGCGACCTTGGGTTCTTTGTTCTCGACCGGGTCAGTCACAGGCAAGGAAGGAAAGGCCAAACACAAGTGGTCAAAGGCACACTTATATATTAACAATGGACAACTACAGTACATACACACCAGTGATCAAAACCATGGGACATATAATAACCAGATAATCTCAGAAGGCTAGCCCTTACAATAAATATCTCCACCTAGTTCAGCGAATTTGACCTTTACACAGTATTCTACCTTTCCTTACATATAATGATTTCCACACAGTGTCATACATATGGTTCTTACAATACACCAGGTGCACTTGGTCTCAGATATATAACAGAAACAATCAAGTACTGTATATCTCAATATACCCAAACGCATGACATAGACGACAGTATATACTCAAGTCCTTATATAATTGTGTAACATAAACGGCTCCCTATGCTAGTTATACGCATCCGCGTAACACAGACGATAAACTAGCTATCCTTATGTTACGTGTGCGTTACATAGGATGAGAGAATATAGCATCCACGATCTATCCGCGCATAGGGCAGAGGGGGGGATGGCAAAGGGGGGGGGTGATACAGACTTCCTTACGAGACAAGAGGTTGGGAGTATACCTCATATATCACTTCCTATTCACTTCATATGGCCAAAGCAAAAGAGGGGGGAGGGACTGCGGCACTGATGCTGTCTGTCCGTCTGTAACACTGGTGGGGGGGATAGTTACACTTCGGAGCAGCCCGTGGCCTAACACCACTCACTCCACGCGTGAGCTTATTGGTGTGGAGTTCACCAAGGTAAAGAGAAGAGTATACTGAGAGGTAAGTACAGCATCCCCGAGCCGCGCAGATTCTATGACGTCAAAGTTAATAAGAGAGAGAGAGAGAGAGAGAGAGAGAGAGAGGTGGGGGAGGTGGAAGAAAACGGGAGCTTGACAGAAAACCATCTGTATGTATGGTAAGCTTTTGTATTATGAATGTTCACACAGGTCACTAAACACACTCACAACCTATGTATATTCCTCACGTCATCATTATCTGGGACATGTGACCGGAGGAGAATTACGAAAATTTTGTTTCATTGATCTATAATTATAATAGGTAAACTACATAATGATGATATATGAAAAGGGATAGCAAGTATATATAGCTTGAGCAGGAAGATGATTATGGAAAATATCAAGAGTTGAAAGTTACACAAGAACCAGGAAGCAGAATCGGAGCCCAGTCCTGAGGAGACACCTGAAGGCTTTGCAAGAATGTTTTCATTTTTTTCCCTTTGTGATTTCCCTGTATAGGGAGACTTAAGATTCCCACCTCAAGTGCGGCTGTTACTTGTAGCCCTTAATTATATACCTTAACTGTTGGGTGGAGATAGTACACTTGCATCTTTCACAAGCTTACATTCAGCAAAACATACCAATATCATTTTTAGTGCCTTGCAATCAGTTAAGGGGAAAAATATAAGTAATTCACATAGTCTTATTCTTTATTTACAATACTTGTATCCCTTACCTGACATGCTTTCTTAGTTTGGATTTCAATTTTTTACGCTTCTGAACCTCTCTATTCAGAATCCTTATTCTAAAATATAATCTGCATCTAACAAAGTAGTGTACAACATCTTCAGGCAAAATAACATGTTTACATATTAATCTGGTTAAGTTTTTCATGCATTTCCTTCCAGATCTAAGTGATTTCTTCCCATGATAACATTCAAATATTTTTTCCATTATTTTCAGCTGTTCAAATAATTCATTTGATGGTGTCATGAGCTTGCCTTTATTCCTACAAACCTCTCCTATCCAGGTCCTATCATCAGGTTTAACATTTGTTCCAAGGTATGAATATTTTGGAAATTTGTGGGCAATAAACCCACCAACATACCTTAGGCCTTCTGTTTTCATGCATTCCTCTAATTCCCTTTTTTGGACAGTGGAGGATACTGTACTATCATTCTGGCATCCAATATCATACCGTGGGTCAGAAGAGAAAAGCACTGCTGAAAGAAGTAATTCTGACTCAACTGTTTCTGTGTCAGACATGTCATTTGCTGAGTCACCAACATCCTTCACAGAAAATGACCACTCTGACAAAGAGTTATCTTCATTTTCCTTAATAATATTATATCTGCTTCCCACCAATTCACAGTTTCTACCAAGAAGGTATGATCTTATCCTATACTTCACCTGAAGTGCAGATGGGTGCTGATAAGAGGCTCCCATTTGCCTCAGATAACCAAACATGTGTTCTAGGCAGTCTTGGTTTAGCCTGTACGTTAAAATATAGCCAACTCCAAAGCTATTTTGTAGGAATTCATACAGTCTAAGCAAGGACTGGGCGGATACAATTATTCCTTTTTGAAATGGATACAGACTCTCTCTACCCCCAACTTTCATGTCCCTGATAGTTTGCAACATGCTGTTTAAAACATCTTTGTGTTTTCAAGTGAATACCAAAACCTGACCTGGACTCTTTTTCTGCATTAGGTCTTTTAGAGTTTAAAACATCAAACCATGCATCTACTAATGCTATGAAGTTACTTGTATCCTCCCAGTCCTTGCTCTTTAGAAGTCCTTGCTTTCCAAAGTATCTAATTGATTTTGCAGTTGTTTCTGAAAGTAACTGTGCAGCTAGTCTAACGTTCATCCTTTTTACTCCTTCTACATCTATGTGTTTGTGTGACAATCGATGACTTGTCTTTAAATCATATTCACTTCTGATGATTATTTCTCTAACACTACTGTTTGTCACAGTTGGCTTTGAATTTCCATGCAAAGTGAACCCATGATCTAAAAGATTATTCCTGATGAGCTTTAATAGGTGGGGTATATCAGCGAACACAAAAATTGGCCGATTAGAGGCATATGGGTTTGGGAAAGATGTGTTATTCACATTAATATCCAGTGTTTTCCACAACCTTACATTTGTGGGTCCTAGATCACTAACAATAGCCACAACAACAAATCCAGCTGCCTCTACTTCAAGAATTATGTTAAATAAAATGTCCCTTGTCATGTCACAGTCAAATTCATAAAACACAAGCTGTTTCCATGGCTTTATCAGTCCTCTAATCATGGCACATTGGACACTACGTTTTGGGGCAAATAGGTGTCATTTCCAATGTCATATGACCAATCCTGAGCAACTGCAGTCTCATCAAAAGAAAGAACACATAGTCGCTCATACTCAGACATAGTAGAAGCTTGATGATGCAAAAAGTTAATTACAGAAAACAAAATTCCTGGCTCCACAGCAAATTTGGACACCCACCGGCTGATTGTGGCAGAAGAAGGCAGAGGAAATTTCCACTGTTCCCTTAAAAAACGATAGGCTTTAGGACTTAAGGTTCTTAGAGTCAGAGCTTTACTAATGTCCTCTTCCTGCCACTTTCCTACGTGGTTAGATGATAAAAAATACTGAGTCTCATTTGATGTAAAAGTTCTACTCAAAGCTTTGGAAACATCTTGTTGGCATTGGCTTTTAACATTCTCTAATTCATTCCTTAAAGAATCTAACAATTCTTGATATTTAATGTTTAAGGCACGTAAATAGTCTCTCTCTTTAGTGACTGCCCTAAGTTTTTGATGAAGATCGTTATTATAGGAGGACATGCGTTGAATGAACTTAAGCAACTTGTTTTCCTGGCGTACAGAGGGTGCGCCTGCACCTTGATAATGTGGCTCATCCCCAGGAGGGACTGTCTGTGATGCCCCTGGCCGCTCGTCACTTGCTGGCTGAGAGGAAGCTGCAAAATTCAAGATACAATAGTTAATTAACATTTTATTAAGACAAAACCTTACATGTGTAATTGTTATCATGTGGGGTTCGAAATTCACTGGATTATTGAGTAAAGGAAACTGCTTTGACATGGTTTGGGCATATGGAAAGATTAAATGGAGGACGAATCGTTAACTTGATATATGTGAGGGGTTATTATTTACCTTTGACACCTGTAGGTCCAGCGATGGGGGGAGTCAAAGCACCTTGGTAATGTGGCTCATCCTCAGGAGGGAGTATCTGTGTTGCCCCTGGCCGCTCGTCACTTGCTGGCTGAGAGGAAGCTGCAAATTCGTGGAACATTATTTATATATCTGAGTGGGTACACAAAGCACATAATATTTCAATCCTGAATTTTCCTTATTTAACAGTGCTACAGATAGCCTTCACGATCTAAAAAATACACATTTACAATGTCCCATGAGATATATATATATATATATATATATATATATATATATATATATATATATATATATATATATATATATATATATATATGAGAGAAAACTGGATAAGCATGTCACAATAAAGGATCAATTAAATATTTTACTTTTGCTTTATTTAAACATCGAAATCGACTTCAGCAACACCTAACTACACAGGTAATTTATATTTCAGTAGTTTTTATACTCTAGACTCTAGGGTCTCTCTTCATCTTAATAATTGATAAGAATGTTAATAATTTCTCTTGTTGCATTTATACAATACTGGTACACAAGACATCTTTATGCATTTTAATTCGTAAACCACAAAGAGGACTGGATACCTTCTAGTATATGTGTTCTAAGATACTGTAATAATAATAACATTTGTTATATGACACAAGTGCGAGTGCTTGGTGCATAAAAGTATCATATACAAGTTGTAAGACAATATTAAAAAATTAAAAACAAATGAAAAAAAGTTGTGTTGATATTAGAAACTAATATCATATAATAAAGCTCTTGCTATACAAAACACACATGTTAAATGGCAACACTCGACCACCATAGTTTACTTTTTACACAGTAAAGGAACTTGCTTGTTAAACTCGATAGTTGAAGAGTAGGCACTGTTCCTTTCTTGAATTTCCTTTGTCCTGGAGGCACTGGTAAACCAAGCAATTCATACTTAAGGTTGCGTTCAAAGGCAGTACTCTCAAAATGACGGCTGCATAAAAAACCAGATGACCGATTTTTCTTTGTGTCACATAATTCAATCCATTTTTTTTCTAAGTTCTTCATCTTTCGGCAGTGCATGAAAATGTATTCTCTTGTCACCTTTCACATGAATGGATTTGCATCCACGAACTATACAAATTGTTGGCATGTTCACAAAATTATCTGTATTGCCATAGCCACCCCTAAAAACAGAAAACAGAGTACCTATTCACAGGCAGGTGTGTGTGTGACTGGCGTGTGTTCAGCAGGATGAGCTGCAGTCTGTATTAACTATGACGTCATGCGCAGACCGAGAAGCATTTTAGCTCCCTCTCACCCCCCAGTGAAACTACCTTTCATTCTCTTTACCTTGGAGTTCACTATTCCACACGGGGAGGTAACTCTGGGGGGAGGGAAGACACTGGAGTGAGGGGGCGGGTCCACTGGGGTAGAAGCTTCCCAGACACTAAGGGACAAACAACCTCAGGGTCTTTTACTCACGGAACAGGCGGACGGGAGTGCTCGGGTCACGAGCGGCAGGAGACCCTGCGCCGGGAACTGCAGGTGGCTGCCGGGCGTTGGGGTGGACCGTCCTGGGTGTATTCCATGGGTAGGTCACCTGTGGGGTCACCACGAGTCCCCTAGGAGTTGGTGGGTGGCGTGGTGGGTGGCCCTCTTTTTGTAGAGGCCCTGTGTGATGCGGGGCTCGCTGGGCTAGGGCCGAAGAGGGCCAGGCGTGCCACACGGCGCTGGCCCTTAGTCGTTGTCGGGGTCCTGGGAGAGAACCTGGGGAGGCCCAAGGCTGGGGTCGGGCGTGGAGAGGGCAGTGCCCGGGGTGGGCTGCTGCCTCATTCTGCAGAGGCAGCTGTCAGGGAGAGCCTGCGGCCGCCGTCGCTGAGGGAGCCTTGGCTAATGCAAAAGGCACTGGGGGAGGCCTGCTGACTCCAGGGGCTGCGGTCTCGCCGTCGGGAGGAGGCCAGCAGGGGTGAGCTGTGGCCTCTCATCCTGGAGGAGTCCGACAACACCTGGGGCTGCAAGGACAGGACACCAGGCCTCGGGGACGTCACGCCCGCTCTGGTCTGCAGTGGGATCCCTGAAATGGAGCAGGAGTCACCCTCTCGTGTCGAGGGGCTGGGAGAGGGGCACCTCACTTCACCCCCAGAGTGGTGGTCGGGGCGGGAGGTGCCTTCCTCTACAGGAGGCTGGATATGGTCCAAGGGGGAACGACTGTGGGCCACTACAGACCCTGATGGCGAGGAGTAGGTGCCCATTGGATATTCCTGGCTATTGCCACAGCTCCGATGGAGGCTACACTCCAGCTGTTGTTCTTGCAGCGGGGAGAAGGCACCCAATGGATACATCCGGCTATTGCCACAGCTCCGACGGAGGCTGCACTCCAGCCGTTGTTCTTGCAGCAGGGAGAAAGTGCCCGATGGATAAGCCTGGCTATTGCCACAGCTCCAACGGAGGCTGTTCTCTGGCCCTGGTTCTGGAGGCAGGGAGAAGGCGCCCGATGGATACACCTGGCTCACAGCGCCAAAGGCGACTGCTCTTCGGCCTTTGTTCTGGGGGTGGGGAGAAGGCGCTCAATGGATATGCCCGGCTATGGCCACATCTCCGACAGAGACTGTTCTCCAGCCCTGGTTCTGGAGGCAGGGAGAAGGCACCCAATGGATATGCCCAGCTATGGCCACAGCGCCGATGGCAACTGCCCTCCCGCCTTTGGGTCTGGGACTCCTGTCCTGGCAACAGCACTGGTGTACGGCGATGTCCCATCCGCTGCTCCTTGATGGGGATAGGAGCCCTTGATGCTCCTCCTGAGTCCTCTTTCAAAAAGGAGGCTGATCCAGGGGACTCGACGGGGACTCGACGTCCGAGGGTCTGCTTGGGAGCTTGTTAATACAAGTCCCACCCTGATTCTGGCGAGTGTTCCCTCTGCTGAAGTGTAGTGTACGGTACTTTTACTGTACACTGCCTGGTGGTCCGGCTGCGGGGAAGAGGGGCGTAGGGTCATGGGGGAGATACGCTGTTTATTCCCGGAAGGCTCGGAAGGTGAGAAGAGCCTCTCCTTCATCTCCTCATGGGGTGAGGGTCACCTCCCTGTACCTTCCTCCTAGGGTGGTGGTGTCTGGCTCGCTCCGCCAAGCCAGAATTTCAATATATATATACGTATTTCATTGTCCAGGCCTCCTTTCCCATCCTGGGGCAGGGTGAGGAGTAGCAATGTCCAGACAGTCCAAATATGCCCAGTCCAATGGTCCACGCTTCCATTCACTCATCATTCAAGCTCCCGGAATCCTGGCTCTATCGGATACGCCAAAAACATTCACCACATTCTGTAGCCTCACACAAACGTATCCGATAGAGTCAATCCGGACGCTGACAAGTTAAAAAGAGGTGTTAAATCTCTGACCATGCACTTCTCCTCACAACATGCATCCAAACAACTCGATCTCTTGTCAATTCCCTAGCCTTACCGACTTCCAAACCTCACACACTCATCCACCATATCTCTTCACCTTCTCCTTGGGCTACCTCGCCTCCTCCCTCCTTCAAATTTGCTCAGATATACCTTTTTCACTAATGTATTGTTATCCATTCTGTCTACATGACCATACCATCTCAGTACACTCTTTTCGATTCTGGTGTCCACAGACTCCACATGTTTCATGAATTACATTTTTTCATATTCTGTCCACCCTCTCTACCCCACATACATTCCTCAGCAGTCCCATCTCCACTGCTTTTACTCTTGACTTTTCATTTTTATGCCACACCATAGTCTCAGATGCATATGTTAAAGTTGGCACTTACACTCCTTCATGTAAGCCTCGTGCAGCTGCAGCATTCAAGTCTCTGATTCTTATCAAGCCCTTCATTGCACCAGCTACATTTCTTCCTTGTGTCACTCTATTTCCCACTTCTTTTGCACATTTTCCTGTCATTTCTATCACTGTACCCAGGTATTTGAACTTTCACCAATTCCAGTCTCTCTCCATTCACTGTGATGTCACACTGGGAGTCGCCTTCTCTCTCAATAACCATAACTTTACTCTTTTCTACATTGTCGCACGCCTACACCGATCGTCAACCATTCACTTAAATGCCCCCTAACTCTTACACATGCTTCATTACCATCATAAAAACTCTTGATGGCACCTAGCAGCTTACCATCTACACCGAACATGAGCAAAACTTTCCACAATCCATCGCTGTCCACTTTGTCATATGCTTTTTCCAGATCCATGAATGCCATAAACACCTTGTGGTCCTTCTCACAAGCCTTCTCTGCTATCTGTCTAACAGCAAATATTTGATCCACACATCCTTTGCTACTCCTAAAGCCACCCTGTTGATCACTCACTAGGACTTTTGATATCTCTCTTACTTTCTGCATAATAATTCTTCCATAGACCTTCCATACCACACTGAATAAACTTATGCCACAATAATTCTTACGCTCACTTCGCTCACCTCTGTCTTTGTACAAGGGTACAATCACAGCCTTTTCCACTCTGCTGGCAGTTTCACTCATCCATGCCTTCTTACATATCTCCAACAAGCACTTCACTCCACTCTCACCACTACACTTAATCATCTCAGCATACACCTCATCAACCCCAGCTGCTTTCTCATTATTCAGCCGCTTCACAGCACTCTTCACCTGTACTAGTGTCACGTCTTCTGGCACTGCATTCCTTCTCTGCACACCCCCAAAACAAAATCATGTTTACAGTCGCTCTGCTCTCTCAATACGCATTCATCAGGCTTTCAAAATATTCTCTCCATCTGGTCCCTACTTCATCCCCACCTGCATCCTTCACACCATCACATTTCCTTCTGCTTTCACTTCTACATTTCCACACCTCTTTCCAGGATAACTTCCTATTTTCAGAGTAGTTTGCATTCATTTTTCTTCCTAGATCATCATTTCCCTCCTTCTTTTTCCTCTTCATTAGTCTCTTTACGTACTTCTTGCTTTCAGTATGTTCAGTTCTTATTTCAACTGAACCCCTATCCTGTAACCACTTTAGCCACTTCTTCCTCTTTTCCTCCACCGCTCTCTTAACCTCATCATCCCACCATGCCGTACCTTTCTTCTTTGTTGTTACTCTTGCCACACCACACACTGCTTTAGCATTCCTAACTAAGCAATCCCTATATGCATTCCACAGGCTGTCCAGATCCATTTCATTCCAATTCACTGATTCTAACTCGTCCTCTACTTTGGTCTTGTAATCATCTGCCAGTTCTTTGATCCTCAATCTCTCAACTTTCAGTCTTTGTCCCTGACTGCTCTTCTCTCTCCTGATCCACCTCTCTCCTCTCAGCCTGATCTTGCATACCACAATCATATGATCTGACAGACCTCCACATCGTCCTCTCACAGCCCTCGTATCAGCAACCATTCCCATCATCGACCTCCCTACGAGCATGTAATCAATCAGGCTTCTTTCAACACGATCCCCATTCCCTCTATACCATGTATATTTCTGTGCATCCTTGTGTTTGAAATACGAGTTACAAATTCACAACCTTCTCTCCTGACACATATCCTTTAGTCACTTCCCATTTCCCTAGTACTTTATTACAACCCATTATGTTATCCTCAGGACCAGTGCCAACTCTTCCATTCGTATCACACATTACGATTGCTTTATATCTCCTGGACATTTCTCCCACTACTTCATCCAGCTCATACCAAAACCTGTCTTTCTCTCTCTCACTCGTGTCCTCACACGGTGCATACGCTACAATCACCTCCCGTTTCACCCTCTCAAACTTGAACTTGACATACATGCACTTCGCACTGACACATTTGTAGTCTCTCATTCCACTTTGCCACACTTCATTCATCAGCAAAGCAATTCCTTCCTTGCATCTTCCTCGTCCATTCATGCCCGATCTTACGCATTTCATACCCTCCCACTCCTCCATTTCGCACCTTTTCATCTTCGTTTCACACAGTGCTATCACGGCATATCTCACGCTCTTGAACACATTCACCACTTCCACCCTCTTGGTCTCCTCATTCACACCTCTCACATTGCACATGGCCATGCGAATCCGCCCATTTGGTTGGGACCCTTGGCAGGTATTGGGCCCTCCGAGGCTCTCTGAAACGACTGCCATGATTAAGTGATTTTCGATAGGGGAATCTGGGGGACCCTTCACCCTGCCAAAAAACCCAGTTATATGGCTACCACCCAGCCCAGGAAACCATTTGGCTTGTCACTCAGTGTAGAGGTCATATGGCATCTCTACATTGAGTGAGTGGATGACGGGCACCCTCATCCATCACAAAGATATATACCGTATATATATATATATATATATATATATATATATATATATATATATATATATATATATATATATATGGAGCCTGTGTGGTACAGTGGTAGAGTGTGCGTTTCGTACAGGGGTGAGCCAGGGTTCGCGCCCCGCCAGGGTAATAAACTTTGGGAGTGTTCACCTGGCCACATACTGCACTGGCGGACGCAAGGGGTGCTGTGGTTGAACCAGTGTCGCTTACTATGAAGTATACTTGCACCCAGTCGGCTTGCGCGGGCCGATTACACTTGGTTCACAGACTACACGCACATCCAAAGCCACTCCAACACTACAATTACACTTACAAGCACTTCTCACCCTACATTCAATCTCTACCAGACAGTCTAAGCCACTTGGTAGAGATACATTGGCTGTATCGTCCCGACTTCGTTCGGGATAGGCCGGTCCTGCAGTGGATCCTCAAACTGCTGCTCCTGATGATATATATATATATATATATATATATATATATATATATTTATATATATATTAATTTTTTGTTTCTTTTCATCACATGGAACTGGAACTGGCTTTATTTAGGTATCTGTACAGTGCTTTCAATTTCTATCCATCAATAACTTACATCTAAAATAATCTACACCTATGATCGTCTATCAGCTTTTATGTCATTAAACTGGTATTCATCAAACAGGCTTAAAAAGTCGCACGTGTGATTATCTCTAAAACTCGACTAATTTTCCCCCAGCGCCCCAGGTGTCATCATTACAATGTCATTAGTTTCCCTGGACCAAACCACGTTCTCATGACGATGATGCCTCGCTCCCCTCCCCCTCCATTTTTTCTTTTCAGTTACTCTTGAAATGGTACGCAGAATTCATTTGCATAACCTTCTCTTGAATCTCGTGAGACTTGGTCACCAACTTTTTGTGAGATAACCCCCCCCCCTCTTTCATGGATCCCCCCCTATTCATGAACATATACAGGCTATACCACTGAGCTGAGGAAATGCAGTATTTTTTACTTCGACCCCTGGAAAAGGACTTTTATATAAATGACCTTCATCACATACACATGCAGCAAGTAAAAAGCTCATGTCCTGAGTTGAAGAAATGTTACCTCAGTAGCTGAGTAGACGTATCATACCTTCAAATGCATCAGTAGGTCTGAGGCAGTTGTTCCCTTTTTTCAGTATTTACATTGTGCTCTAAGGGCACCACTTCTGTCTTAGCGGATAGTGATAAATTCGTACACCACTAATGACTGTTTAGATGGCATTTTGTAATATCTGGATAGCTAAATGAACCATAATGTTACTTAGAAAGCATCCAGTATTCAGTCTTTGATCTAAATCGATAGACCTTGGAGTGAGAACATACTTTATAAAATAATACGATTATCCATACACAAGTCTGATCGACTTCTTACACAGTGATTACGCCCATCATCGTAATTAGGTATTCCTTTGTAGTCAATAATATTGTCAGAGTTTATCCGTTTAAATTAGTCATTAGCATAATTAACCGTTTCAAGCTTAGATCACAAATACATGTTCCGAATTCTGGCTCTATGATTTCATTAATTTAGCAAGTCACTAATTCAAAAAACACTACGCATCTGTCGTGTGTCTGACAGAAGACAGCCACTCGCTGACTATACTCCATATCACCAAGTTTGGCACCACTAGTGATGTTGGCAACGCCTGTAGTGTTGATGTAAATCCTCTGCACTAGGTGAACCACTGTTTATTACCTTGAGAACCAATATAAAGGCAATACAAAAAGGTATATCCAGTACTGAGGACCGTTATCAATACTACCGATCATGACGACATCACTGACATGGTGCCAGACTTGGTGAAATCTACTGTATATAATATATATATATATATATATATATATATATATATATATATATATATATATATATATAAGAGCTGCGGTGTTTGTTTGTCCTTCAATCACGCCCAAACCATGGGCCAGAGACCCCCAGACCCATGTATATTCTGAATCAGGGTGACCCAAGGATGGTTTTCGGAGGGTCCAAATTCAGATCTGGGTCATTTGAGGTCACCGGTATAGTGTTTGCCTTTTTGGGCAAGGCAACACTTGGTACCCTGCATCCCAATCTTTGACAAGGAGACTCATATGACCTTCAGTTCGGACATTGGCTATGTGAGGTTGACCTCCGAGGTCATTTGAGGTTACTGGTCAGAGGAAATTTTAGGTCACCAGTAATAGTAAACAAGTGCGCACAAATACTGTGCGCTAGTCTGCGAAAGCTGAAATGGAAAGTTCCTGGACCTCTTATAACCCTTCTTCAAAAGGATAAGAAGTACATGGTCTTTCTTGAGTAGAAAGAAAGACTGAACTTGAACAAATAGGATAAAAGTGTTTGCCTTTTGGGCCCGGCAACGCCAGGTACCCCAGCTATGGTCTGACTATTTTATGAAGCGCGTTTAGGCATTGTCCCTCTTGGGAATTTCCTCGGCCGCCTTCTTGCCAAACGTGTACACCTCTCTGTCTCATGTCAGCTATTTACCACTTTTAAATGAAGTTTATTTACAGTATATATATATTTGATTTTCTAATAAGGCTATATAGTGTTATAAATGTCCCTTTTTTCTAATAATAACAATGACTTTTTATAAATATCACAACACTTGGCAACGTTGGAAAGCAACGTTGCCACGCTTGTAAGGGTAGAGTGACCGTGTTAATCCAGGTCTTTTCCACTTAGGCCGCCACTGAGATAGATGCTCATACTCCTGCTACTCGCTCTCGTGTGCTCCACAGTAGAGAAAAGGAACTTATTTACAATGTAAATAAGTATTTTTTAGAAGAGAAGGCAAACAGAGGACCTATAATTGTTCCCTGAAAAGCTGTTGATTAGGCCTCCTGGGGAAAACCTCTATTTAATAAAAAACGCGCCTTGACTTTTACCTCAAAGGTGGTGTGGAAAAAAAAGTCAAAATTATAAAGAACAAATAAAACATCATACTTTAAGGAAAGTATCACATTCATAAGAAAAACATAATGTTGACAGACAGTAACAGAGAGAGAGAGAGAGAGGAGGGAAAGGGAATGGAGATAAGGGGGATAGGCAGACAGCGAGGGAGGGAGGTTGGAGAGGCCGGAGATAAGGAAGAAAAGGCAAGACGGGGGGAGGGAGGGAGGGAATGTGGTGGAAATTGAATAGCAGCGCAACAAGACAGTCAGGATGCTTTTCCTCAACCTCAGAGGTGGTGTGGAAAATAAATCGAAATTATAAACCACAAATAAAACATCATACTTTAAGGAGAAAATCACAGCCATAATAAAAAATAATGTTAGAGAGAGAGAGATACAGTCCCTCAGGAGGCTTTTCCTCAAATTCTAATAATTCATAAAACCGTATAGACTTTTTATAGAAATAAATCTACAAAAAATGCAATTTCTATGTGTAGAGAGAGAGAGAGACAGACAGACAGTCAGAGAGGAGAGAGAGTGGTGTGCTGGGAGGGAGAGTTGTCATTTATACCTTGTTTCTAATCCGATTAAGTTGCCCAGTACAAAGTATGGCAACACTGTGGGACAGGGACTCCCCAAGAGGGACTATGCCCAGACGCTCTTCATAAAATAGACGGACCATAGTGAAGTATAGTTACTAACATCTCACCCGCCACACTCTGAACCAATGTGTACTGGACACTGACCAGTACCAGCTCAAACGTACTGGACATGTTCATACACCAACTTCATACGATTCACATCATATGCCATTTTACAGTAGTGCCCTGTCATCTCACATTCCATAGCATATTGTAATACCTCTCTACTCATTCAAATTGGAGTCAGCAGATGGATGGTTATTTCTGCTAATAAATCTACTACAGTTGGTCAAAATATTCTAACTATACGAATAGTTTGCCCAAGTACTCGAATACGAATGGCAACACCTTGATATCCAATAACAATAATTAGAATAAGAATCCGAATAAACATAAATACTGTTCTAGAATGTTTCTTTAATACGAATACTGGATACGAATACTCCATCGCTGCTATAGACTTATTCCCTCATCGACCGGTTCTTACCCACTGGACCTTTATTTAGACTTAGACCTATTTTGTACAAACACATACTCCATTGTTGACCTATATTCCTAGATGGGATATATTCCAACCGTGTATTTAACTCATGGACCACTATTCGATGAACATTATTTCCCCCATCTGCACATCGACCGATCCATGATTAACCCATATGCAAACCCACTCATCCAATGTAGTCTTGGAAGCAGCATAATGACTCAGCGATTACACACACACACACACACACACACACACACACACACACACACACACACACACACACACACACACACACACACAAAGCAAATATAATTGCATGGAGAACATCAGTGAAGTGTCGTGAGGGTAGAGAAAGCGATATTTGTCTCCTATCTGGCTGTCTTTTATCCACTCCCACTCCCACCTTGTATATTCGCTTCAAGCTTCTCCCAACCTTCACACATCTGCACATTTGTTGGCCAGCTTCATGCGCCCTTATTGATGGGCGCGTTTTCTTTCTTTCTTGTATGCTTGTATTCTTTCTCCTTTAAGTGTGGTAGGCTCTTCTACCCGTTAGAATTAACCGATTCCGACCAAATCTGGACATAATGACCAACCTATGACCCAGGGCATGGTTGTGTCTGCAAGGTTTGGGTTGCTAGGTAACTACTCGTTGCCTAGCAACGACCGAAACCCCGCATTTTCGTACTTTTCACGTTTTAACCTGTAGAAACATTACTAATGGGCATAGAAAGTTCTGACTTCTTTAGGCATAATCTTGAGGCCATTCCCTATTGGATGTGTGCCATCCATTTTTTCCCTCTCTTCCGTAGTTTTAGACTGGCAACCCTGCACAGATTTGTCTCAGTCTCTAGCAACCAGAACTAGTATTTCAAAAATTTCCCCATAGTTCCCCAGCAGCTCAATGGAATTGAATGAAAGTTTGCATGCTTGTAGTCGATGACTAGTACTACAACTTTGTATGGTACAGTTATGTGCTACCTTGGCCAGGCCAGGGCTCAAAGGTCATCAAATGCAAAAATGGTCGCACGAAATTTTAAGGATCTGAAGATTATTAAGCCAGGGCGAAGATTCTGGGGTGGAATGTTGCACTGGAGTACCCCATAGAAAAATGACTTTTTAGTGTCGAAACTCACTTCCAGTTGCTGGCAACGCCACCTAGAAGTTGTACCTCGGGTGGGCATTCCGCAAGTTTCATGTTCTCTAGTTCCACAGTGAGTGGAAGAAATCAAATGTAACTTTGTATGTTAATAGACATTAATGAGTACTAAGAGTGTACATCGTACATGCATGACCTATATCAGACAGGTATGGGGTGAAAAGGTCATCAAAGGCAGAAAATATGAAAAGCACTAAAATTACTACCTTCCTCTTGCAAAATGCTAAGGCCCTGAAGATTATTAAGCCAGGGCCATGATTTTTGGGTAAAATGTTCCATTAGAGTACCTCTGTATAGAAATGACCTTTAGTGTCGAACCTCATTTCCAGTCTCTGACAAAGTTTGGTCCTTTGCTGGCTTGTTTCTGTTATAATTGAATAATCTTTCTTTTCCAGTTCCTTCACTAAGACGTTCATCAAAAGTCTCTCTCTCTCTCTCTCTCTCTCTCTCTCTCTCTCTCTCTCTCCTTCGTCGGATTTCACCCAACCATTTACATTTTTTTTTTTCGGTTTTCTTTACATTTAAGTAATGAGAATTATATTGTTGCCAATGGCGGGAAATAATATGATGCTCAGGAGAAACATAAGCAAAGCTGAATGACAACGTATGGAGTTGGGTGGGATAATTTAAAGCGTCACTGTAGTGGAGTAAACCTAATCTTTTAGTATCCCTTTCTGCACCACTGTAAACTTCACTTTCAACATGTAGTTGCTGCTCTCCTCTAATTGTAAAATTTTTCGTTATTTTACCTCGTTATATTTGTCTCTCCATTATTTTCCTGTCACTTCTCCATTGGTTATTGTTTCTCTGGCAATTTTCTGTCCACATTCCTTTTTATCAGTATTCTCTTTATTTGGTATTCACACTTCCTAGTATTTTTGCTTCTCACATCTCTTTCCACTTTCTTCACCAAAGCTGTTTACCAAGATTTATTTTTAATTATCGTTTCAGGATATTTTCATAAGCAGATCTTTTCGATTTTCTTTCTGTTCGTTATTGTGGGTCTTAATATCCAACTTCTCAGCGTCTGTATACAACTCAGACACAGTTTTTTTTTTAATTCTTAAGTTCTCTCTCATTCCTGACACTTATTGTCATACTTTTTTGTGCTACAGTACCTTTCTATTCGTTTTCTAACAACTAACTCTCCAAGATATTTTTTAATCCTTTAAAATGTGTGCTCTATTTCATTCATGCTTTCCCTTGTATCTCTGTCTTTTCATTATTTTCTTGTTTTCACCGTTTTTTTTTTTCCCACAAGATATACTGTTTGCATTGCTTTCATGATTGGGTTCATCTAACATTGATATATACACATTTTTTCTCAACTGTCAGCACACACACACACACACACACACACACACACACACACACACACACACACACACACACACATACTTAAAGCTTTCCCTCTCCTGCATAAGACGACACACACTATACCCACAAGCTTGGTGAGTTTATCATTGTCTTTGGTGCCAACTTGTGTGACTGAGCAGACCAATCCTGGATCCGCACACACTGCCTCACATTCGACATGACAAGTCCGGTTTTGCTGTGAGAACTCTGTTTTGGTTGAACCTCCGTTGTTTAAGCTCTTCTGTGCCCAGGTTCCGAGCTTCTTAGTCATAATGGTTTATAAACTGCAAAGGGCTCGCCCTTGATTCAGGTCCGGGCATTGTTACAAGATCTTGAGGGATGAGAAGGCATTCATCCAGAGTTGTCCTTTTATGATCTTGATGTCTCTTCTGTCCTCTTAGGCTGCCACGTGCTGCAGGGAGCTTAATACGTTTTATGTGTGGACATTTTATTATTTTAATTGGACTTTACTGGTTATACATTTTTACCTTCTTTTCTTTTTGTCGTTTTTGGTTTAACTTCTTTATTTGTGCAGACTTTTTACTTATTTTCTTATTGTAGGCAGCGTGATGAAAGAATTATACATAAATACATTTGAATGTAAGATGTTGCTCAGGAGTGTACACATGCAACACAAGGACATTGCAAAAATCTTTAACTCAACACATCCCAGAGTCATAATTTAATACTGAATCTGTCACAAACAGAGAGAAAGAGAGGGAGAGAGAGAGAGAGAGAGAGAGAGAGAGACAGACAGACAGACAGACAGACAGAGACAGAGAGAGAGTTTTTCATGGCACAACTCGTCCATTAAAAGTGTGAGCGGCTATTCAGTTACTATCCTTTACCCCCAATTAACTCCCTGGATGTTTTTATTGTTTGTAAGAATAAAAATGGAACTGAAACACCGGAGTGAATTTGATACTACACCAGCGAACTCTAACAAAAAGGCTGAAATCTAATACATGGCATGCAGCTTAGAAGAATGTTAATCACTGTGTGACACTCGATTCTTTATTCGTTATCGGTGTAGTTATTAACCTTGCCAGTATCTTGAAAAAAATATTCATTCACTACCGCAAGTTTAGCGCCTGAGATCCATTTATTACTGAAAAAGTTAAATGAAATTTACAGTATATTTATATATTTTCGTTCCAAAAAACTTTTGTATCTAAATAGCAATCCCTAAGGCTAGAAAAAAGAAATTTAGAGCACTAGAATGTTCCCTGAACACAACCGAACTATTACTGAATGGAAATCATCATAATGGACACAGATACTGCTCGCTTTGAGATGAGAGGAACTACTATCTCCCATATCGAAATCAGATTTTTTTTTAAAGTAAAAAGGAACCATTGAAAGAAAGCAGCATTATTCGAAATGGCTAGTTACTCGAAATGATTGTACTGTGTCGTGTAATATTACAAAATCTCAGGATCTTGTGGCATTGTAACTCACACGGTACTGTGATGTTTTATTTTCCTTTACTGCTGCAGTTTCCTGCCTAATTTTATTCAAGCTATGAATTATTTTTCGAATTTAAGGGGATACTGAAGCTGTATTTAACTCTTCGTCTTCTGGCAGCCTGTCTTAAGATGAACAGTAAATTCCAAAGTTGTAAGAATAAACAAAAACAGGGGGTCACTATGTTAAAGAGGTTATTAACATGCAGACGAAATAGGACTCGGCAGCACGGAGCACTGCAAAAAATAGTTCGTCTATCCAAAGCGGCAAAGGAGTTGGTTGCTCATTTTGATATTCAAATTTCAATCTCAGTTATTCTTTTTTTTTTTTTTTTTTCACATCCTATGAAGAAGAATAGTGGATAAGGCAAGAAATGCAAGTGAAGACGGGAAGGAAAGGAGCAAGTTGATGGACAAAATTATTGTTTGCAGAGAGAGAGAGAGAGAGAGAGAGAGAGAGAGTTAATTTGGCACAGCAAGCTAAGTGACTTTCATTTGCCGCCTGAGTGACAGACAGAGCGATGATGGAACGCCAACAGTGCACAGAAAGGAAGAATAGCTGACAACGATTTTGTAGAATATTTGAAGTGCGTTGAAGGAAAAATATAGAGAAAGAAAAGAGCAGTCAAGAGCTGCGGGTACGTAGACAAGTGGTACTCAAATTGCTGTCCACGTCCGAATCCAGACCCAGAAGAGCTTTGGTATGGACCCCAGCGACTTCCAACACTCAGTGTTTGGTATCCCCCTCAAATTGGATGAATTTCGCCCAAAATACGGCTCAAATATATATTCACTTCATCCACCTACCATTATGTTTAGCTACTGGAGTAATACAATCCTGTCTATTTTGTGGTTAGCAGACTAGTGAGAGGCCACTATTTTTTTCAAGCTATTTTTGATGCTCACATCATTCATAGTAACGAGTTTCATATTCCTAGATAGCATATTGTCACTGTGATCTCGTCAGGATTAAATATTGGTAACCTGAGAACAGGATTGCTCGTTACAAGAATAATGTATTTAACATGCTACACACCGCGTACCTACAGACTGTTGCCTGTTCAAATGATAAGTTGACAGAGATACTGACAAGTGTTAGACTGGTCACTGGTACACGGTATGATTCTAAAGTGGTGGTGGAAGTGATGAAGTGCTTATGCTTATGTAAGGAAGGCAATATTTTTGTTCATTACTTAACCACCTTACTAACAGAAGGGAATATCTACTTTAAACCTTATTTTAATTTGGTCAGGGTATCAACGTTCAGCACAGTCTTATTATATTACAAATGAAAGTGTTTTATTCCAATAATGGTATTAAATACGAGATTTTTCATCTGGGCCTCTACCACAAAGGAAGATAGTATGACTGGACCTTCAAAGAATGTAGTTGAGGAACCCTGATGTAGACTGTCTCAATCCACGGAAGAACGTGAAGAATTATCAAAACGATAAACGACACGGGGTGAATTGGCAGGACATCTGCGCTCTGCAGTATACAAAAGAACAGACAAATTCCATACTTCATTCATTTTAACGTGGTTCAGATTTTCTTCCTTGTGTACCTTATATCACGTAGCTCATTAGCAGAAAATAAGACGATACTGTGACTTTACAGGGGGCCGGTGGAAAGTATGCGACTGTTGGACAAAAGAAGGAGAGGAGGAGAAGAGGAGGAAGACAGTTCCAGAGGAAGCGGGAGAGAAGGGACAGTAGAAGAGTGGAGATGAGAGTGGGATCTTTGAATGTGGGCACGATGACGGGTAAAGGGAGAGAGCTGGCCGATATGATGGAGGGGAGAAAGTTGGATATACTGTGTGTGCAGGAAACAAAGTGGCAGGGAAGTAAAGCGAGGATGATTGGAGGAGGGTTCAAGTTGTTTTACCATGGCGTGGATGGGAGGAGAAATGGTGTAGGGGTGGTAGTGAAGGAAATGTATATAGATAGTGTATTGGAGGTGAAGAGAGTGTCGGATAGAGTAATGAGTTTGAGGATGGAAACTGAGGGGGTCCTGATTAATGTCATCAGTGCATACGCCCCGCAAGTGGGGTGTGACTTGGAGGAAATGGAAGAGTTTTGGAGTGAAGTAGAGGAAGTGATTCTGAGCATACCCAGGGAGGAAAGGGTGGTTATGGGAGAGGAATTAAATGGGAATGTTGAAGAAGGAAATAGTGGTGACGAGGAGGTGATAGGCAGGTACGGTGTCGGGGAGAGGAACGCCCAGGGTCAGATGGTGGTTGATTTTTCAAAACGGATGGAGATGGCTGTAGTAAATACTTATTTCAAGAAGAAGGAGGAGCACAGGATTATGTATAAGAGTGGGGGAAGGAGGACGCAGTTAGATTATATCCTACATCGGTGATGCAATTTGAAAGAATTCAGTGATTGTAACGTAGTGCCAGGGGAGAGTGTGGTAAGACAGCATAGGGTGTTTGTTGGAAAGATGAGTTTGAAAGTGAAGACAAGGAGTAAAGTGAGAGCTGAACCAAGGATTAGGTGGTGGAAGCTGAAGGAGCAAAACTTCAGTAGTAAATTTAGGGATGAGGTGAGCCAGGCTTTCGGAGGCAGGGAAGACGAGGACGGATGGGCAGTTATCTCAGAAGTGGTGGGGGAGAAAGCCAAGAAGGTACTTGGGGTGACTTCGGGACAGAGGAGGGAAGACAAGGAGACTTGGTGGTGGAATGAGGAAGTACAGGATAGTATAAATAGGAAGAAGCAGGCAAAGAAGAATATGGGTAGACACAGGGACGAAAAAGCATTCGGGAGTACAATGAGACGAGGAACATAGCCAAGAAAGAGGTTGCTAAGGCAAAAGAAAAGGCATACCAGAAGCTGTACGAGAAGCTGAATAGTAGAGAACGGGAAAAAGACCTGTTCCGATTAGCCAGGTAGAGACAGAGCTGGGCGGGATGTGCAGCATGTTAGAATGATAAAGGATGCAGATGGCAATGTACTGACAAGTGAGGAGAGTGCACTAAGAAGGTGGAAGGAGTATTTCGAAGAGATGATGAATATAGAAAATATGAGAGAGGGAAGGTTGGAAGAGTTGGAGGTAGTGAGTCAGGAAGTGCAAGAGATCAGCAGAGAGGAAGTGAGGAATGCCATGAAGAGGATGAAGGATGGCAAGGCAGTGGGGCCAGATGGTATACCAGTGGAAGCATGAAGGAGCTTAGGAGAGATGGCTGTGACTGGTTTACCAGATTGTTTAACAAAATCCTGGAGGATGAGAGGATGCCGGAGGAGTGGAGAAAAAGTATTCTAGTTCTGATTTTCAAGAACAATTGTGATGTGCAGTGCTGCAGCAACTACAGAGGTATAATGCTAATCAGCCATGTAATGGAGGTATGGGAAAGAGTGGCGGAAGCTAGGCTGAGAAGAGACGTGAGGATCTGCGAGGAGCAAGTTGGTTTCATGCCAGGGAGAAGTACTATAGACGCCATATTTGCTTTGAGAATGGTGATGGAGAAGTACAGAGAAGGCCAGAAGGGGTTGCATTGTGTGTTTATATACTTTGAGAAGGCTTATGATAGGGTACTGAGAGAGGAGCTGTGGTACTGTATGAGAAGGTCAGTAATCGCAGAGAAGTACGTGAGGGTGGTGAAGGACATGTACGACGATAGTGTGACAGCAGTGAGATGTGCAGTAGGAATGACTGAGGGTTTCAAGGTGGAGGTGGAATTGCATCAAGGATCGACTTTGAGCCCAGTTTTGTTTGCTATGGTGATGAACAGATTGACAGATGAGATAAGACAGGAGCCTCCGTGGACAATGATGTGTGTGATATGTGATATGTAGTGAGAGCCGGGAGGAAGCTAAGGCAGAGCTTGAGAGATGGAGATATGCACTGGAGAGAAGGGGAATGAAAGCAAGCAGAAGCAAGACTCAGTACATGTATGTAAATGAGAGAGATGACAGGCGCGAGGCTGCAAGGTGTAGAGCTGGCAAAGGTGTAGATGAATTCAAATACCTGGGGTCAACTGTACAAAGTAACGGAGAGTGTGGTAGAGAGGTAAAAAAGAGAGTGCAGGCGGGATGGAGTGGGTGGAGAAAGGTGACAGGAGTGATCTGTAACAGAAAGGTCTCTGCAGAAATGAAAGGGAAAGTTTATGAGACTGTAGTGAGGCCAGCCATGTTGTACGGAATGGAGACAGTACCACTGACAAAAAGACAGGAGGCACAGTTGGAGGTAGCAGAATTGAAGATGTTGCGTTTTTCACTAGGAGTGACGAGGTTGGACAAAATTAGAAATAAACATATTAGAGGGACAGCGCACGTAAGTCAGTTTGGGGACAAAGCTAGAGAGGCGAGACTGAGATGGTTTGGGCATGTGCGGAGGAGGGATGAGGAGTGTGCCGGGAGGAGGATGCTGGAAATGGAGTTACCAGACAGGAGAAAGAGAGGATGGCCAAAGAGAAGGTTTATGGATGTAGTGAAGGAGGACATGCGGGTGGTAGGTGTAAGAGAAGAAGATGAAGAAGACAGAGTAAGATGGAGACGGGTGATCCGCTGTGGCGACCCCTAAGGGGAGAGCCGAAAGGAGAAGAAGAAGAAGACTGTGACTTTACATTCTCTCCGTAGCACTTCTTCGTGAACTGCATCATTTACTATTGTTAATCTATTGTTGTAACTCATTATTCGTGATGGAGGGATGAAAGTTTTAGACCAAGGTAAAGTGAACAGAGTAGATATGCGACTGTTGGCTCTGAGGCCTAATGCTTTAATGTGATAGCATATATATATATATATATATATATATATATATATATATATATATATATATATATATATATACACATATGCAATTTCTAAATACTTTTATTCAACTGAAGACAACTTTCTCTAACTTCAAAGGTTAATTACATCAACAATCACTAAAGTCGTTACTTTTCGTCTCTCTGATGCTTACAAAACCGCCAGGTTGTACTGAAACTGTAGATAAAAGCGTTGTCTCAGTGAAAATTAGTATATTTAAATCTAAGTATTAGAACTTCCCCAGGTTGTATTTATCAAATCAAAACGAACATAACTGAAAACGCAGTTCATGATTCATTCATTTGGAGATACCTTAACACATTACGTTTGAACGAACTGAAGAATATAGGATGTGGGAAACATATTCTGAGGAAACTATTAATTCAGTGGACCAGAAGAAGACTGAGGGTCTCGGTTTTACTAATGCGTTAGAAATTTTGACAGAAAAACAATAAAATGTGTTACTACACGGATGCTGTGTGCCGGTCGTAATAATAAGTGGGGAACAAAAAGTGCAGAGATCAGAACACACACACACACACACACACACACACACACACACACACACACACACACACACACACACACACACACACACACACACACACAATCCTATATCTTGCTTATTACTTCTCGTTTTTTATTTCCCACATTTCATGGAAGACTCTACTGTAGTCATCTCTGATAATCTTTCACAAGAGATAGATAGATAGATAGATAGATAGATAGGTAGGTAGGTAGGTAGAGAGAGAGAGAGAGAGAGAGGCGTGCTAAGGAGCCGAAAAGCCTTTGACTTCATCTTCTAGGACAGGGGTCGGCAACCCTAGGCACGCGTGCCAGACTTGGCACGTGAAGTGCTATACTATGGCACTCAACGTGATCCAGTGTAACAAAGAAAATATTGAAAATGCAAAAAGAAAGAGAGAGAGAGAGAGAGGCGGGCACATCCTTCCTTACTAAATCAATTAACACTGTCGCTACAGTGTTTAAAAATCTTACCTGACACGCAAAGTGGCGAAAAAATTGGCATTAATTATAAACTGGCACACCATGTTCAAAAGGTTGCCGACCCCTGCTCTAGGATTATTGTTCATGGTGAAGCTTTCCTGCCCCACCCCTTTACCAGTACATACACATATACATACACATGAGGGTTACACCCAACACTACGCCCAACGCAGAGTCAAATTTGGACTCTGGTCATAGTCAGCAACAACGAAAAGTTAAAGAAAGCACGGAGTCCGTTCACTTCCGATACTTCCCGTTGACAAGGACAGGGAATCAAGTTTCACGCATAGACCACCTCCCAGTTTAAAAACGGCGCAGTTTATCCAAAGAGCGACTTAGAATAATTGGACGTTTAGCAAAATTCACGAAATATCACTACTTTTGAATGTTTTGTTCTTGAACGGCAGTTACTCATGGCGCAATTTTACAGTAAAGTGTTATTTTGTGCATATGAATGACAACAACTTTTGTCTTTCCTGTATATTTAATAAAAATGGTTAGCTATTTGAACTACTGATCATTTAATGAGCCACATTTACCACTTAATTACTTCATCGATGTATTTAAGCAGAATTCTTATGATGCCTATAGATAATAATATTTTTTTTAATCGACTACTAACTACACATCAACTTGATAGAGATGCAGAAAGTGTGTGAGGATCTAATAAATTACTCGCCATCATCATAAACACCGTCAGTGTCACATAGAGGAGTTTTGCATAACAACGAAGACATGTTGCTGTTGCAACCCCTGGTTCACCAAGACATACTAGTAAACCTTGTGGACTCAGTGGACCCTGAGCATTCCCAGTGAATTTTTGCTGAGTTTATGTTTAAGGGTGGTCTCTTGTGGCAGTGAGGTGCTTGAGGCGAGAGTGTCATGGTGTAGGTGAGTGCGGTGGAGTGTGGGCAAAGTTTATGGACACATCAGAGGCTGGCAAGGTACTTGTGCTTATGTAGATAGGATAGTTTCTGTGAGTTCATGACTGGTGGTGGGTTAAGAAGTATGTTCTTTGGCTGGAGGATTTAAATGAAGAGAGCTTCAGTTTATATGTGCTTGTGGTTATGAAATGCAATATTGGGTGGAGGAGAGGTATCCTATGCCGTGCTAGGAGATTTTTCATCGTTTGTTTCGTTGTCTCGGTGGCTGATACAACATAAAGATATATGACTGTGATGTATCAAGAAGTGGAGCTTGCCTTTCATATTAACTGTATCTTTGTATTTTTTTTTTACCTAGATACGAGTGCTCTTTCCTTATGAACGTTGTGCATCTTGTTATTAGATTTGGGGTCTGTGTCTCTTAAACCTTTCTATATTTGTGGTGTCTAAGGTGAGGGTCAAGCATGGATTCACGTAATTTGCTGTAGTTCTTATGGACTCTTTGTACGCCGTTTTTAGATATTCCTTCTTTTGTCAGAATGAGGTACCTATGAATGTTTTCACGGGGCTGAGTTTGCGAGATTCCTTTAGTGTTTTTTGTTGTACTTTGAAAAATGATTTCATTTGTGCATCTAACCTCAGTCCTAGAATTTGGGAATGTTATTGCAAAGTTACTGATTAAAGAGGGAGAAATAGAGGTGTTATGAAATTTGTCTGTTTTGAACGACGAAGCTAATGGTTTATTTGGCTGGTGAAGGGTCAGTGTTCTAATATACGAGTATACACTACCTGGTGAGTTTTGGAGCGTTATGAAGCGAATACCAGGTCATTATCAAAGGACATTACTGCTACTGAAGGGGAAGCAGGATTGGAAGGTAAGTGTTACAGAGTGAGGGTGAAAGGAGTGAACCCAATGATACACTTTTTTTTTTCTTTGCAAGGAAGAAGGAACCAAAGGCCAGGAGCCTGCATATTCTTCCTCTCAAGAAAGAACAAAATCAAGATAATAAAGGGTCAATTTCAAGATCAGTTCATTCCGAGATCGTTTGAAAGACTGGAGATCATAGGCAGCGGAAATATGGGCAGAGGGAAAAAGTTCGAGATTTGACCTATTGCATACATGAAGGCCTGGGAGTAACGGTTAATTCTTGCATAAGAGTGCTGGACAGAAAAGGGATGAGGGTTTATTGATAGACGGGTGCTACGCGCCCTCCGTTGTGGTGGAGAGATGCAAGCAGACACTTTAGAGGAACAGTGGCCAATGAAGTAGCGATAGAAAAGAGATAAAGATGCAACAGTGCGTAGAAGAGACAGAAGTTGGGATTAATTGTACGGAAGAGGTCAAGTATGTTGTAACCCTCTCGAAGGTGGTCAGGGATACGGGTAGAGTGCTGTACAAGCTGCACTAGGACATTAATGATAGAAAAGATATAGGCTTGTTCAACAGGTGGATCAATGAAAGAAGAAGAGAGCCAAAGGTGGTTGTGATCATCGGAATATCCTAGACTGGAGATTTCAGAGAAAGGAAAAATTTATGGGATGTGTTACATCTTAGAAGTAAAATAGTAAGAGTTAGTATTCTGAACGTGAAACTCGGGTTGTGGTAGAGCAGTTGGCATTGTCTGCCTGAAAGGAAGTTGACCAGCCTTAGTTTGTCGTTGTCATCCACGTTTGCGTTTATTTGAGCAAGAATCGAGTATGTGTTCGAACTGCGTCGACTGATCCGTTTTTGCCTTTTTTGTGTGTGTATTCCTTATTTTTTTTTTTTTTTTTTTTTTTTTTTTTTTTTTAAGTACAGCCCTCAGTGATGAGTGGATTCAGCTTGGAGATGTTTGCTGTGGTTGAAAGCATGTTACAAAATTCATTTCGAGAGCCAGAAAGCAGGATGCAGGCCAAGATCCTAGACAGGTTTATTTGAATTTGTAACACCATAGACTATGGTGGTTGTTTTCTGTAGGGAAATATGTGTTGGTTGTTTTCTGCAGGTAAACATGTTTATGAAACGTAATGTATAATAAAACGTTATAGAAAAATGGTTCCATCATAACGTGTGGTGACACATTCTCGTGGTAAGATATTTGTGCTGTGTTGGAAATCAACATTAATAATGCAGTTTCCATATCAACACAAATGATTATCATGCAAACCTGTGAAGTACATTCATGGATATGAACTGCAGTAAGTCGTGATTTGATGGAGGACCACTGTATTCAGGTGTAATGGAGCATCGTACCTTTAAAACCCTTTGAATGCTGCTAGTGATTGTCTTTCAGTACCTTTTTTATATTTTGCAGGCAACAAATGGAGCAGAGCCGGATGTAGAGTTGTGGGCATCCTGGCACAGCATTCTGGGGAAGCCCCTAACAGGCATCGTCATTGCTCGTCCTGTTACAGGCCGAGCAATGATGATGCCTTGTATACTCGTGTGTGTGTGTGTGTGTGTGTATATATATATATATATATATATATATATATATATATATATATATATATATATATATATATATATATATATATATATATATATATGTATGTATGTAATTTATGCAGGCCCTAACAAACTGTGAAGAGGTTGGTTTCATTCACCAGTAGCGCTCTTAGTACGGTGACGTCATTTAGTTTATCTTACTTATGACCAATTATTTAATACTCTGATATATGTAATCATCATTTAATTGATTGTACACCTAAAAAAAATCAAGCTAACTGAAATAGTTTCGCGATGGCTAAATATACTCTAGGTGAAGCTATAAGATGAATAAGTAAACCCCGCCACAATATCATATTATGTACCGTAAGCCGGGTATTATCGTCTGTGAAAGGTATCCTTACACTAAACGGGATAATAATGTGTAATGTTTGAAGGTAAACAGTTTAATGCAATTTGATTTACTCTCCTCTTTTCTATCCGGCTTGGAACTGTATTTATAAAGCATCTTACACATTTTAGTGATAACAAGGTCTCTGCAGCTCTTTATCATTATGAAAATTAATTTTGATTGAAAGTTTCCCTTATCGTATATTACTTTTACTTCTGGTTATATTGTCTTTCTTAGGTGTAATCCACCAGCACTGGTCAAACAGATGCATCAACAAGTAACATTACGCACAGTTTACTTCGTTACTGAGTTATTAAATTAATTTTTAATATGGTGAGACGATTGTAGTTAGTTTCTAAAGCGTTGTTGAGTTGGAACTGTTATTATATAATCTTCTGTAATTAACGTCTTCATTACTAACAACTCACATCAGCTGAAAAACAATTTTGGCATGAAGAAACAAGAAAAAAAAAGCCTAACAAAGAGCAGGTACAATGAACTAAGTGAAGAAGTAACAGGAAATTAGTATGGGGCTTCGATAAATTTCACAGGCTTTAGGAAACTGTTTTTGTGAATCCTTAGTGAGCAGCTGATAGACGACGTGGATCACAGAGATGTTCCCGCATCTAAAACTTGATTATATATCATAGTTATAGATTACATTATATTTCACGCCTTGGCTAAATCCTCTAATCCGTGAGGTATTCACCAAAATTTAGGAACAAACAACATGTAATTCCCTGCCAATAAATACATCTTCCATCTTCTAATCACGTCCTGTGATTCCTTCTAGTAAGCAGAGACCAAGAGTCAACGGCATCACTCACGAGAACAGACTCATCCCACATCTTAGACCTTTTCATGCGGTACAGTACAACATCGAATTAAGATTAAAGTTGGGCAGAGAGAGAGAGGTGGAAGGACTAAAATTATGTTGTAACGTGTTTTCTAGGAGTGATAGCATAAACATGAATGTCAAGAGTAGTAAACAACGTTCATAGTCTTTGTCGTGGATCGCAGCTGTCGATATTCAGCCAGCCGCAAGAAAACCTGTAATAGAATACGGGGAAGAGGCTCAAAGAAGATATTGTGATGTTTCCTCTCTTAAATACGATAGGAATCTCCAAGCATAATTATTTTTAGAAATCTCGTGGTGCATCTCTATGTAAAATGTTATATAATTTTTCTTCTTTATCAGGGGTTCCAAGTTTCATGAACAACAAAGGATGGTGACGAATATAAGCCATCATTTTGATGCTAAATGTTGCACTGTACCTTTACAAAATTCTAGGTTGTCGGGTTCACAGTATTTGCTTCAAAAATGTTTAATAATAAATGTATTAATATAAGAGTACTCCGTGATGTTTGGGAAGACTTACTAGTTACGGCAGAATTACACAATGCCCGGGACGGCACTGTCCCGGGACTGCACATTTCATCATTTTACACTTATTCTCATTTAATTTTCTTCTTTCACACACCCTTCCAAATTCCTCTACCAACTGTCTCAATCTCTTCTCAGAATCAGCCACCAGTGCAGTATCATTCGCAGACAACTGCTGATATAGCTTCCACTCTCTACCATCAGCATTCACTAGACTCAAACCTCCACTAAACACTCTCGCATTCACCTCCCTTACAACACCATCCATATAAATGTTAAACAACCAAGGCGACATTACACATCCTTGCTGGAACCCTACACTCACGGGAAACCAATCACTGACAGTATTTCCCACTCCTACACACTCTCTACTGTTTACATAAAAAGTTTTCTCTCTTTTTAACAGCCTACCACCTAGTCCATACAATCTCAAAACAGTCCACAAAGCATCCCTATCAGTTCTATCATACGCTTTCTCTACATCCATGAACGCCTAAAACACATCCTTACCTTTTGCTGTCTCACAGCAAACACCTGATCCACGCATCTCCTCCCTCTTCTAAAGCCACACTGCTCATCACCAGTCACTCCCTCTGTACCCTCTCAAACTCACTTAATCAACACTCTACCATACACCTTACCTACAACACTAAATAGACTTATACCCCTGAAATTAGCACATTCATACTTATCACCCTTACCTTTATACAAAGGAACCACACCTGCACTTGCCCAGTCAATCGGCTCCATACATCTGACAAAACACACATTCAACAATCTTACAAACCACTCAACAATAGTTGCGCCACCACCTTCCAAACATACCACAGCACACCCATCCATACCTGCAGCTTTCCCTGCTGTCATCTTTACTGCCTTCTGCACTTCCTCCATCGTGATCAAAGAATCATTCATCTCTCCCAGCGCATTTATTCTTTGCACCTTTCCATCTGCCACAATCTCAGCCTCCCTTTCCTCCTCTACATTTAACAATCTTTCAAAATACTCTGCCTATCTCTTCCTTACCTCATCCATCTCAGTTAACATCATTCCATTCTCTGCTTTTACTCTTTCTTCCTTCACAGACTCTCCCTTTCGCATCCTCTTCCCCTCCTTTCAAAACATTTTCTTATTCTGTTGAAAATTCATAGTCACCCGCCTACCCCCATCTCATCTGCTGCCACTTTAGGATCACGCACAGCCCTTATCGCCCTATTCCTCTTTTCCTTATACCTCTCGTATGACACCTCATCCTTCCTCTGCATCATCATTCACTTCTCTTTCTTACACCACCACCCACCCATCTCACACCACACACCTCTTCCGCAGACCCCACCACAGCACTCTTAAACAACTGCCATATCTCTTCCACACCGCCATTTTCCTGATCTTTCATTGCTTTCCAATCATCTTTCAACTTCCCATGATACTCTATCATTTTCTCTTTTTTATGCAGCTCACTTTCAAAACCTCCGTATCACACTCAACTCTCCTAGCTCTCATCCACCTCATACCTACTCTCAACTTTCCCTCCAAGAGGTAGTGGTCAGACATACCTCCACCAACCCCTCTCAAAACTCTCACATCCATCAATCGCCCTATTACATTCCTAGACATAACTACATAGTTTATTAATGCTCTCTCAAAACACCTTCCACTTTCCTGTCTCATTCATGTATACTTATAACTGTCTTTCTTCTCAAACAAGGTATTTCCAATCACCATCTCTCTCCCAGCACACATCCCTATCAATCTTTTCCCACTATCATTTCTTCCAGGCAAACCATACATACCAACGGCACCTTTAATTGCTATATTTCCCACTCTACCATTCAGATCTCCCACCATTAGCACATTCACATTTGCTCGAAAAATCTGCAGACACTCATCAACATCGTTCTAGAAAGACTCCCTGTCTTCTTGATCCCTTTCACTACCAGGCCCATATGCACTCACAAATATCCACAACTCATGTCCAAATTTCACTTTCACCCACATCAGTCTCGATGACACCTCCTTCCATTCAGTCACACACTGCAACACTTCCGGACTCACTAACAAAGCCACACCCCTCGTTTTTCCTCTATCAACACATAACATCCTTCCAGTCACACTTCCAAACATAGATTCACCTTTCCCTTCCATCTTTGTTTCACTCAAAGCTAACACACACAACTTTCTTCTCACAAACATTCTCCCAGTCTCCTCCTTTTTAGCCTCAATCGTACTACATCCACGCACATTCATAAACACAATCTCTAGGGTCTGGGGATAGCTAAGTCTCCCTTCCCTTTCTTCTTCTTCTTCTCCTTTCGGGTCTCCCCATAGGGGTCGCCACAGCGGATCACCCGTCTCCATCTTACTCTGTCTTCTTCATCTTTTTCTCTTACACCTACCACCCTTATGTCCTCTTTCACTACATCCATAAACCTTCTCTTTGGCCTTCCTCTCTTTCTCCTGCCTAGTAACTCCATTTCCAGTATCCTCCTCCCGACATACTTCTCATCCCTCCTCCGCACATGTCCAAACCATCTCAGTCTCGCCTCTCTAGTTTTGTCCCCAAACTGACTTACGTGTGCTGTCCCTCTAATATGTTCATTTCTAATTTTGTCCAATCTCGTCACTCCTAGTGAAAAACGCAACATCTTCAATTCTGCTACCTCCAACTGTGCCTCCTGTCTTTTTGTCAGTGGTGCTGTCTCCCTTCCGTACAACATGGCTGGCCTCACTACAGTCTTATAAACTTTCCCTTTCATTTCTGCAGAAACCCTTCTGTCACAGATCACTCCTGTCACCTTTCTCCACCCACTCCATCCCGCCTGCACTCTCTTTTTTACCTCTCTACCACACTCTCCGTTACTGTGTACGGTTGACCCCAAGTATTTGAATTCATCTACCTTTGCCACCTCTACACCTTGCAGCCTCGCGGTTCCCCTGTCATCTCTCTCATTTACACACATGTACTGAGTCTTGCTTCTTCTTACTTTCATTCTCCTGCTCTCCAGTGCATATCTCCATCTCTCAAGCTCTGCCTCAGCTTCCTCCCGGCTCTCACTACATATCACAACGTCGTCCGCAAACATCATTGTCCACGGAGGCTCCTGTCTTATCTCATCTGTCAATCTGTTCATCACCATAGCAAACAAGACGGGGCTCAGAGTCGATCCTTGATGCAATTCCACTTCCACCTTGAAACCCTCAGTCATTCCTACTGGACATCTCACTGCTGTTACACTATCGTCGTACATGTCCTTCACCACCCTCACGTACTTCTCTGCCATTACAGACCTTCTCATACAGTACCACAGCTCCTCTCTCAGTACCCTATCATAAGCCTTTTCAAAGTATATAAACACACAATGCAACCCCTTCTGGTCTTCTCTGTACTTCCCCATCACCATTCTCAAAGCAAATATGGTGTCTATAGTACTTCTCCCTGGCATAAAACCAAATTCCTCCTCGCAGATTCTCACTTCTCTTCTCAGCTTAGCTTCCACCACTCTTTCCCATATCTTCATTACATGGCTGATCAGCTTTATACCTCTGTAGTTGCTGCAGCACTGCACATCACCATTGTTCTTGAAAATCGGAACTAGAATACTTTTTCTCCACTCCTCCGGCATCCTCTCACCCTCCAGGATTTTGTTAAACAATCTGATAAACCACGTCTCAGCCATCTCTCCTAAGCTCCTCCATGCTTCCACTGGTATACCATCTGGGCCCACTGCCTTGCCATCCTTCATCCTCTTCATGGCATTCCTCACTTCCTCTCTGTTGATCTCTTGCACTTCGTGACTCACTACCTCCAACTCTTCCAACCTTCCCTCTCTCATATTTTCTATATTCATCATCTCTTCGAAATACTCCTTCCACCTTCTTAGTACACTCTCCTCACTTGTCAGTACATTGCCATGTGCATCCTTTATCATTCTGACATGCTGCACATCCCGCCCAGCTCTGTCTCTGCCTGGCTAATCGGAACAGGTCTTTTTCCCCTTCTCCACTATTCACCTTCTCGTACAGCTTCTGGTATGCCTTTTCTTTTGCCTTAGCAACCTCTTTCTTGGCTATGTTCCTCGTCTCATTGTACTCCCGAATGCTTTTTCGTCCCTTTGTCTACCCATATTCTTCTTTGCCTGCTTCTTCCTATTTATGCTATCCTGTACTTCCTCATTCCACCACCAAGTCTCCTTGTCTTCCCTCCTCTGTCCCGAAGTCACCCCAAGTACCTTCTTGGCTTTCTCCCTCACCACTTCTGAGATAACTGCCCATCCGTCCTCGTCTTCCCTGCCTCCGAAAGCCTGGCTCTCCTCATCCCTAAATTCACTGCTGAAGTCTTGCTCCTTCAGCTTCCACCACCTAATCCTTGGTTCAGCTCTCACTTTACTCCTTGTCATTTTATGCCCTGCTTATTCTTTGTCTCACTGTAGGAACTAATAAACAGAGGAGAGGGTCCCTAGTCCCCTCACCCCGTCCCTTTTAGTCGCCTTTTACGAGACGCAGAGAATATGGTGGCAGAATTCTTCCTAACACAACTTGGCCCAGAGTGGTAGTATCACCCCATAGTGCGGTCAGATTGTCCCCCCTGCCACAGTGTGTGTGTGTGTGTGTGTGTGTGTATATATATAAATAGATAGATAGATAGATAGATAGATAGATAGATTTAGACACACACACACACACACACACACACATATATATATATATATATATATATATATATATATATATATATATATATATATATATATGTAGTGCTGCTCTCGGGTGTCTGTCCTTTTTCCTCCATCCTTCTTTCCTTCCATTCTCTTGTGTCTTTCTTTCCTACATTCTTTCCTTGTCCTTCTGCCCACGGGTGACTTTACACTCCCTCTTCTGTCTTTCTTTCCTACATTCTTTCCTTGTCCTTCTGCCTACGGGTGACTTTACACTCCCTCTTCTGTCTTTCTTTCCTTCTTTCTTTCCTTGTCCTTCTGCCTACGGGTGACTTTACACTCCCTCTTCTGTCTTTCTTTCCTACATTCTTTCCTTGTCCTTCTGCCTACGGGTGACTTTACACTCCCTCTTCTGTCTTTCTTTCCTTCATTCTTTCCTTGTCCTTCTGCCTACGGGTGACTTTACACTCCCTCTTCTGTCTTTCTTTCCTTCATTCTTTCCACTTCCTTCAGCCTGTGGGTGACTCTACACTGAGTGACAAGCCAAATGGTTTCCTGTGCACCAGGAAACCATTTACTATGCTAGGTGGTAACCATATAACCAAATTTTGGCGCCTGGTGGTTTAGTGGGTTATTATTGCGCTCCAATCGGATTGAACCGGTGAAGGTTTATATCCAAGGGAGGGTTGGGGTTGATTGCTAATGAAATGCCACTCAGGGATGAGTGAGGCTGGTCACTCTCATCTTAAATGTCGGGACCAACTGCCTAGCCCCGGGCTCCTACGCTCCTTATGAGGCAATGTAGGATCGGATGATGGATATATATATATATATATATATATATATATATATATATATATATATATATATATATATATATATATATATATATATATATATATACACAGTATATGTCATCATCATCATCATCATCATCAACCGTTTAAGAGTCCACCGCAGGACCGGCCTATCCTGACAGAAGTGGGGATGATACAGCCTATGTACAGTATCTCTACCAAGTGACTTGAGCTGTCTGGTAGAGATTGTATGTGGGGTGAGAAGTGCTTGTAAGTGTGACTGTTGTGTTGGAGTGGCTTTGGATGTGTGTGTAGTCTGTGAACCAAGTGTAATCGGCCCGTGCAAGCCGACTGAGTGCAAGCATACTTTAGTGTACATGACACTGGTTCAATCACAGCACCTCTTATGTCCGCCACAGCAGTACGTGGCCGGGTGAACACTCCCAATGTTTATTAGCCTGGCAGGGCGCGAACCCACGTTCTCCAATGTACGAAAACGCACTCTACCACTGTACCACAGAGCCTCCATCTCTCTCTCTCTCTCTCTCTCTCTCTCTAGATATATCTATCTATCTATCTATCTATATATATCTATATATATATATATATATATATATATATATATATATATAACAGAACAGAGGAAGTAAAAACAAATGAGAAAAAAAAAAAATCCGTACACCAGATTACTGGTGTCCTCCATTCTTAAAATGTCTGTAACAGTTGGACTTGAACTGCTGTAGGCTGAAGTTTGGAAGGAAACAACTCTGGGGAAGTGAGTTCCAGAGAGATGCAGTTCAGGGAATGAGAGAATTCTGACAGGCAGAAGTTCTGCAATATGGCTGAGTGACGTTCCAGTCATGAGTGCTGCCAGATGCCCATGTAGCACGAGGGAAGGCATGGTGAGGTGGGATAATAGATTCAACTTCGTCTGAGCATTTGCCATAAAAATACCTGTAAAATAATGCAAGGGAGGCAACATTCCTTTTTACTTGTAGGGGAGATAGTTTATTTATAATAGCAGGGTTGTTAATAATTCCAGCAGCTTTGTTCTGAACTTTGTCGAGTTGTTTTAATGCAACCTCTCCACATCCACTCCACAAGGGTGAGCAATATTCAAGCCGAGAGCACACATGACTCTTATAAATTATAGCTAACTGCTCCTCGGTGAAGAAGTTACGGATTCTGTACAATAAACCAAGTTCCTTTGAGGCAGTTTTAGCAAGTGATCTGACATGAGAGGTCCAGCTGAGGGCATTGTTAAGTGAGACACCGAGAGTTTCAATACTTTTGGAGATGGGAATATTAGTAGCACTGAAGGTAATATACGAATTTGGCAATATCTGTCTCTTAGTAAATTATATATATTTGGTTTCACCAGCATTAAATGAGACAAGGTTGTTTTGTCCTCATTCATTGACCATAGATATGTCTTGATTTATGGAGATGGCTGTACTGAGTTGAGAGTTAGAGATATCAGACTGTAAATGGGTGTCTGAATGTGAATGAACTATGAAGTGTTGAGTCATCTGCATATGAATAGATGGGATTTTGGGTGACAGATAAGAGATCAATAATATGAACCAGGAAAAGGGTTGGCGCCAGAACTGATCCCTGTGGAACGCCGGTGTTAACTGAGTGGAAACTGGAATTACTCTTATTTTTTTTCTCTCTCTCTCGCTGAGATATGAGGAAAACAGAGGAACAAAAGACATTAGTCCATAGCAAGGGAGTTTGGACAGCAGGGAATGGTGCCATACTCTGTCACAAGCTTTAGAAATATCAAGGGCTACTGCATGAGTTTCTCCATTTTGGTTGATTGATTGATGAATGGTATGAGTCAGGAGACTGATTATGTCAATGGTGGATCTTTCGTGGCTAAAACCATATGGTCTATCACAAATAAAGATACTGGATTAAAAATGTTTAATTATGTGCATATTAATTAATATTTCAAATACTTTACCAAGAGAAGATGTGACAGCTATTGGTCTGTAATCAAAGGGGTCAGAGGAACTTCCTTTCTTTGGAAGTGGGTGGATATTGGCTTCTTTCCATGAATTAGGGAATGAAGAAGTACATATGCATAGTTTGAATAATTTAGCTAGAACAGAGGCAAGTTCTGGGGAACACTTTTTTAGCACAATTGGAGGAATTTCATCTCGTCCAGGAGCTTTGTTGGTAGGTAAATTATCCGAATTTTCAGTGGAATAATTTCGGGAGAATCAAGGTCTAGTACTGGGACGTTCTGGCTGCCTTCCTCTATGGTAGAGTTTCTGGCAAATGTACTGGCAAAGACATCTGCTTTCTCACGTGGGTCATTTGTAATGTTGCCATCTGAAGATTTTAGTGGGGGAATGGATGGTGTCTTGTTAAAGTTATTATTGAAAGAATTGAGACTGACCAGAATATTCTATTGTCATTAGCATCATTAAGTAGTTTTGATGCTTGATTTTGAAGAAAGTTTGTTTTAGCAAGATTTATTACAGCTTTGACATGGTTTCTAGCAATTTTAAATTGAGAGTGATTCAGATGATTTTTATATTAAGTAAGAGTTATACACTAATGATTTTTGGGCTGTTGCTCTTGCACAGTTGATATCAAACCATTTTGGAGAGTTCAATCTTTTAGTGAACTCTTGACTTGGTATGAATAAATCCATACCAGCTAATATTAAGTAGCAAATGTGGAACTGGGTAGAACTGGCATCACTAGAGAAGAAAGACTGCCATGGAATGTCAGCAAGATAATTTCTAAATCCATCCCAGTTTGCCCTATCAAAGTGCCATCGGGTCACCCTGACAGGTTCGGAACGGGGAGGTTTGGGGGGGCTAACTAATGAGGCTTTGATGAGATTGTGGTCAGAGGATCCAAGTGGTGACAGTACCTCTATCCTGTATTGATCCAGATTATTTGTCAGGAATAGATCCAAAAAGATGGGCATTATGGTCAGGATTATCTGGTATTCTGGGTGGTTGCTTTACCAGCTGTGTGAGATTAAATGATTCTGCAAACAGCTCGCACTCTAGACCAGCATCGTCAGTCCTGGCAGAATGCAATAACCATTCAACATTATGTACATTAAAATCGCCCAAAATTATAATTTCGGTGCTGAGGGCAAGATTAATGCTACTCAACTGTGTGGATATGGAGTCAAATACATGGGTTCTGAAGATGCACTGGGGGAATGATAGACTACACAGATAGGATATATATTATATATATATATTAATTTAGGTTCAACAGGCCTGAATGTGAATAAGCTCATTAAGTGATGTTTTCTTGTTTTCTTGGTAGAGGCCAGGCAGTAATATTTCAGGGATTTGCATGCCACCAATCTGATAAAGCAATGTAATTGATGAAACAAAATATAAGACACAAGAGCACAATTTAAGTCAGTTCATGTAATTTTTCACGGTTATCCAGGATAATACAAATTGGATACCTTCTCTGAATGTTTATTCTTTGCAATCTCAGTATAAGCTGCTAAAATTTGTCAGCACACAATAAATAAAGGTAATACACATGTGTTTTTTATGCTACTCTGTAATAGAAGCCTCAATTGTCCCTGCTAACATAATATGACGAAAAGTGCTCGGACTCGTGAGGTTAGATTCTGTAAGGTTCAATATAATCAGCATAAAAATCTAGCTTTTACAAAACTTGATTCATTATTTTAAAGTATTATAAAAAATTCAAGAAAAACTGAAAGAATATTTATTAGTATTTCTGACATTATAATTGTATATCATTATGGATGATTTGACTACTACTATAGGGACAGTTTTAGTCAACAGATAGCCCTTTAATAATTTACTAATGTACATTATTTACTGCTGCAATTCATGCTTCTTTCGAGACAAATACTTTATGGTTTCATGTAGTCAATCAATTCTATGGTGTTAATCTTCCCTGTTACATAATCTCTGAATACAAATACCTCCACCACCACCAATGAAATTTATGATTTATTCCTGCATCCAGGTCTGGACCCACCTCAAAATCTAACAAGTGGTGCCAGGCACAACAAATCTCATTAGACAGCAGTTATTTTTTTGCTGTTAAATATTGACTCGTTTCTGCCATTTAGTATCAGTGCACAACTAAAGTCTAAGGTAATGGTGGAAATGTTTTCAAGTTAAGCCTCTGAACATCCATGATCTTGCAATTGACCTTTCAAGGTCACTGAAGGTCAGGGGTCATGCTGCCAAATGAAAGCCCATATGAGACTTCCTATATCTTGGTAATAGTAACATATCTTCAACGAGTTTCGAGTTATATCCACCTGAATTTCTGTTACCTTGAGTTTGACCTTTCATGATCACTTACGGTCATAGGTCAAGGCAGCAATTAAAAACCTAAATTGGATTTCCTATATATTGATAATAGTAAAAATCTCTGCCTTCAACTAGTTTCGAGTTATGGCCTGCTGAATACCCGTTGATTTTGACTTTTCAGGTTCATTTCAGGTCAAAGGTGTTGGTACCAAATCAAAACCCATATAATGAGTCCCTGTATGTTCCTAATAGTAAATGTCGCCATATTCAACCGTTTTCAAGTTATAGCCCTCTGGAAATCCGTGACCTTGATTTTGGCCTTTCAGGATAACTCGATTACGTCAAAATTATATTACTTTCTTTGGGGTCCAGTCCCCACATATCCTAGAAGTTTCATGTAATTTCATTCAGTCGTTTTTCCGTAATATTGCTAACAAACAAAGAAACAGACAAACTCGACCTAAAACAATACCCCGGCTGACTCTGTTCGGGCGAGGTAACTAACTCTTCTTTGGTCCACTGCTCAAATGTTCATCTGCTTTATTTGAACTCTGACAGCCACTTTTCAGATATCTTGGACACAAAGAAACAGACATGGTTAAATGCCTGACCTCAGTGCAACCTCGTCAGTCGAGCTATGAAAAGAAAGTGATGCTAGAATATTTTTCAAACTTGTTTTTATTTCTTTCAGAAATTACATACTGCTCATTCCAGTGTCTAAAGTTCTCCTTTTTGATAAGACAGCTTTAGAATTTATAATCCATTTCTTAGACTGACAATCTCATTTTTATATGTTGCTAAAAATGTCTGAATTTGCATCAGCCTGCACAAGCAGATCTCTTCACTCAGACTTTCTCATCCAATTCCACCTTAGACGATTCCGGTGCTGTTCCCCCATCACTTCCCCTCTCTGACTTCCTCATGGCTGACATTAAAATCTCGTCAGCTGATGTATTTTCTGCCATCACAGGCCTCAATACTAACAAGGCATATGGGCCTGATGGAGTCCCTCCTGTTGTTCTCAAGAACTGTGCTTCTGTGCTCACACCCTGCCTAGGCAAACTCTTTCGCCTTTGTCTGTCAACTTGTACCTTTCCTTCTTGCTCTAAGTTTGCTCTCATTCAGCCAGTCCCAAAGAAGGGTGACCATTCCCAACCCTCTAACTATCGTCCAATTGCTTTAACATCCTGTATCTCAATAGTTTTCGAGTCAATTCTTAATAGAAAAATTTTAAAGCATCTTTCCTATCACAACCTTCTTTCTGATCGTCAGTATAGATTCCGTCAGGGACGCTCCACCGGCGATCTTCTAACCTACCTTTCAGACTCCTGGTCATCCTCCTTTCGGGACTTTGGCGAAAGCTTTGGCATTGCACTGGATATCTCAAAGGCTTTCGATCGAGTGTGCCATAAATCATTAATTTCCAAACTACCCTCTTACGGTTTCTATCCTTCTATCTGTGCCTTCATCTCTAGCTTCCTTTCTGGTTGTTCTATAGTCGCTGTTATAGACGGCCATTGCTCTTCTCCTAGATCTATCAACAGTGGTGTTCCTCAGGGCTCTGTCCTGTCACAAAATTTCTTCCTTCTATTCATCAATGACCTTCTAAGCTGTACATCTAACCCTATCCACTCATACACTGATGACTCCACCCTTCACCTTTCCATTCGGTTCCCGCAACGCCCATCTTAGCAGTTACTTCAACAAACAAGGGATGAGGCTATGGCACACCTAATGTCTTACTTGGTTCGTATCTCTGACTGGGGTAAAAATAATCTTGTTGTTTTTAATGCATCAAAGACTCAGTTTTGACACCTATCAACCCGACAAAATCTTCCACAGATATACCCACTAATGTTTAATAATATTCAGCTTAATCCTGCATCATCCTTGAACATGCTTGGGGTTTCATTTACACTGGACTTATCTTGGATAGATCATATTGCATCTCTTGTAAAATCAGCTTCTAAGAGATTAGGTGTGCTAAGCCGACTCTGTTCCTTCTTTACCCCAGAACAATTGTTGACTCTGTACACGGGTTTTATCCGCCCCTGTGTGGAGTACAACTCTCATGTGTGGGGAGGTTCTCCACATACAGCTCTTCTCAATAGGGTGGAGTCAAAGGCTTTTCGTCTCATTAACTCTCCTCCTCTTACTGACTCCCTACAACCTCTGTCTCTTCGCCGCACTGTTGCATCTTTATCTCTTTTCTATTGCTACTTCAATGGTCACTGCTCCTCTGAACTGTCCGCTTGCATTCCTCCACCTCTTCGACGTGCGCGTAGCACCCGTCTAGCAGCAAACTCTCATCTCTTTACTGTCCAACTCTCTAATGTAAGAGTTAACCGTTACTCCCAGTCCTTCATTTATGCAACAGGTCAGCTCTGGAACTGTCTCCCTCTGTCTGTATTTCCTGCTTCCTATGATATCCAGTCTTTCAAACGCAGTGTGTCCAGGCATTTCGAAATGAACGGATCTTGAATTTGGCTTTCTCTTGTATGTTGTTTTTCTTTTGGAAGGAACAATTTGCGGGCTCGTGGCCTTTGGTTCCTTCTTCTTCGCATTAAAAAAAAAAATTACTTACTTGCAGCCTCTGCCAAATCTCCAAAAAGCATTAATCAAAGCTCACGAGATGCACATTGATCTGAAATATATATATATATATATATATATATATATATATATATATATATATATATATATATATATATATATATATATATATATATATATATAATTTAACTGAACTATCTTTAAACCGTAATTTGCTAACGGTAAAACCTTTTACTATCGCATCATTTTTCATTTTCTTTTGTTTGCTTAGTGAGGAGAATGATGATAATGATGACGATGATGATGATAATGAAAAGTAATAATAATAATAATAATCAGAATAATAACAGTAATAATAATAATTATAATAATAATAATAATAATAATAAAGACCTTGAACAAGAGGATCTTCTAGACACTCTTATTCAGTACCCTTCCTATCAATAGTATTTACCTGATTATTCTTGATAATAGAATAACTTAGGAAAAAAAGTCTTAACCTCTTCCCCCCCCTCCAGAAAAAAAAAAAAAGTGAAAGAATAGCACGGATATAAAATTGAAATTATCACTTTGTCTTTTCTGCTCTAAGCTGGACCGTTGAGGTGTGAGGAAGCCACGAAATATTGCATAAATTCCTAAGCATGTGAGGATGACATGTCTGAACTGTTTGTAGCTTGGCAAACAAAACACTCCAATGTGGGAAGAGACCGGCCACACCCAACAATAACAGACTTCACCACAAAATGACCGTGAAGTATTAAATGTGTGTGCTGGCTTAATCTTCAGACACACCCTTACTAATACAGGTGGTACATCTCTCTTACCCAGTTCTTCCCATCTTGGCACTCCTCCAGCGCGTCTCCTTCATATTACACCCACTCCCTCCCCTCGCCTTAAGAGTAACACAGCATTCTCATTATGCTGTACTAGACTTTCTACCACTCCTCTGGCTGCTTTACCATTTGTTCTTTTTCCCTGTCTAGTTATACCATTACCTCCCCCCCTTCTCTCTCTCTCTCTCTCTCTCCTCGGCATAACGTAATGCCCGGCTCCTCTTTCATCTCCACATTTTTTGTCCTCGTTCTAACTATACCATTCATCTCACTTCCCGTTCCAGCTCCCTCGCCATCGTTATGCTCTCATATACTCTTCTAAACCCTTCCTGTGTACCCGTTTCTCCTCTCTCTCTCTCTCTCTCTCTCTCTCTCTCTCTCTCTCTCTCTCTCTCTCTCTCTCTCTCTCTCTCATTATTGTTAGTAATTATCAGCGTCATCATCATCGTCATCATCATGTCTATTCTCACAACTGTACAAACAATGTGCAAAATGCACAGAAAAGAAAACTGGACAAACCAGTTAGCGGATTATTTCTTAAGTGCACTGAAAACGAACTTCATTCGCCTATAATATTAAGCTGAAAATATGGTACTTCTTTTAATGCAACGCCACGGAACTATAAGACAGTAACACCGGTCATTACGTTATAGTCTACACTTGGCGGTGCTACGGTCTGCTTTCCATCCAGATTAACATTCAGCATAATAGTTTTAATGTTTGGCGCAGAGTTTGGTTTGACTGCCAAAAAACATCATTAGGAGGTGATAAAATTAACGCAAAAATTGTTAAGGAATACTTCCATCCTGATATATTACTTAACTCCATGATCAATAGTGGGCGACACGGCCAGCGGTAAACTGCTTCTTGTCCTGTTGTCTTTAAGGAGGCGGTGGCGACGCTAGATGCACGATAACTATAACGCTTTCTTTAATTGGTTTTTGTTTTTTGTTCACACAGCTCGAGGCTAAAAAATCTCTGGTTCGGACTTTGCTAAAAAAAAAAAAAAAAAATTGTAATCTTAATGTATTTCAATATCATGATCAACATGCAGGATATAATGTTATTAATATATTTTCAGCTGTTCCAAGCGATAAGAGGCGGTTGCATTATTAAATATACTTTATGTGGTGTTACACTGTGCAGTCAGGATAAACGCGCGCGCGCGCGCGTCTGTGTGTGTGTGTGTGTGTGTGTGTGTGTGTGTGTGTGTGTGTGTGTGTGTGGACAGCGTGGGAATTTGGCATGGCATGAGACTGAAGTCAATATCACTGGAGATGGGATTAAGAGGACTGTGTGAAGTTTGTGCTCAATGAATAAAATAGAATGGGAAATACTGTAAATCACAAACGTTGTTGAGAAAAAATTCTGTTATAGTTGGGTCGAAGAATGTGGTTAGGCGACGTGGTAATGAGGAAAGAATGGATGCAGAGAAGGTGTCGAAAATGTGTGCGTGAGTTTGAAGTTGGGAGGAGGCGTGGTAGGCTAAGAACAGAGGGAATATTTATAGTATATGACTGAGTGAGAAAAGAGAGGCATGGGCGTTGACAGGACAACGGACTCGTGCGTATGAAGTAACTACGAAAGAGCATGTGAAAAACTTTTGCTACCCCTCTCTGAACTTGACAATCAACGGATTGACTCCATACCTGTAAAGAAAAACAAACAAAAACGGGTAGACGGCTTGGCCTGTAAAATAGGGGCGGGATTTTCAGAGACTTTGATAAAATGACTGGCTCGCCTGGACATGATGATGGTAGTTTTTCTAGCTTCATGCTTCCCTTTTCCTTTCCTTCTGAACCTTATGTCCCCTCAGTGGTCAGAGTGATGATGAAAAATGGTCGTGATGATGATGATGATGATGCTAATGATGATGACGGCAGTGCAAAGAGTCAGGTGTATAGATAGATAAGTGCTTTGATAAGTGTTTGAATAGTCAGATGTCTGAAATTTCTATACATTTTTGTTCCTACACAGTAATGGCCTCTTTATACCTCACGACGAAGCAGTCGTCAGTCCAACCTCTTGCTTCTGTGTCTCGTCATTGTTCCCAGTGTCCCGCTCCTTATGTTCTTTGAAAACACACACACACACACACACACACACACCGCTCGCTGGTGCAGTGGTAACGTTCCCGCTTGCCAACTGGTGGACGGGAGTTCGCGCCTCGCTCAGGTTGCGAAAAGTTTCACTGACGAAGTGGGTGGTTACTGTCCCCCTTGAGTAAGGGGACGGGTGTGTGCGTGTGTGAAGGTCACAGCCTTGCCCTTAGATCGGACCTCTCAGCTCCCTTCCGGGAGGGTAAAAACTGACCATCACGACCATCAAGTGATCCTGACCGACCCGGTGAATTACACTAGCTTAATGTTTATCGTACAACGACTTCCAACTATATGAGAACAGCCGCCGAAATTACTGATACATTATATGTATGATGCTTACGTGGAATGGGTAAACACGAGTCTGTTATATATAGCATGAGAAGAGGTCTGAATACTAAAACAGGTTTGTGAAACTTCTCTTGTTGTTAAGAGGCATTCTGGTACGTACTAAGGTGCATTGGCATATGATATATTATGAAACATTGTGATATTAGGATATGAGTTACTCCGTATGGTGTGTACACATAAAAGTGTTCGACATCCAGCTCGGATGAAACAGACTCGACATGTATGTTTTGTATTTGAAAGGAAATGTCATTAACACAATAGAATCACTGAACAACACACTCGATTGCTGTTCACTGTAACTCATACACCCTGGATAAGTAAGATGGTCTGGCATAAACCAGAATATCGTCAATCAGCAATACCCTTGGTAAAGTTATTTCTAGCCAATTTAACGCTAGGACCTCAGAGCGAAAATCAGTAAAATCCTGTGGTATTAGACGTAAAAATATTGAAATCGTCCCTCTTCATTAAGAGAGGTACTCACAAGCTCAACAAACTCGTCTTTCGACAATTAGAATATGATAAAAAGAAAACTTTATGGTACTTCCGGGGTTAATATGAAGTGTTCTTAGGCTATAGGGAAAGAGAAATCTCCCCTCAGCCGAATAAATCTGTCTACCAGTAAGAACAGTGCAAAACAGGCCGTCGCACTAATATAAGTAATGAAACATTTTTCTAAAGCCCTTCGCCAAGAAATCTCGCTCCCATAATGATAAATATCGATTACCAAAAATTGCTCGTGTTCTTCACGGAGTTGTAGTTGTAGAGGTTATATTCACATGCCTAAATTATGTATAGTGTGAATACAATAGTATCAGCCTGACTATACAACAGATTCAGAATATATTCGTGTATGGGTGTGGTGTATGTGCTTTACTATGCCAGAATTTTGAAAGTGCAAGGGCCTGAATGGCACTGGGGAAAGGATGGTGGTGGGAAAAAGATTTACGAGAGAGAGAGAGAGAGAGAGAGAGAGAGAGAGAGGACCCCAGGATAGCCTCGAGCCAGCTCCTCGAGCTCAGTGTTGGTACAGCAGGGGATGGGGAAGTGTGCGTCGTCCCCCTGACCATACCGGGCCTCTCGTGTGTGCGTCGATTAAAGACTGTTGCCGCTAAACATACTGTTTGGCTGCAATTGTCACATTATCTTACAATTTAATCGACGCTATGTAAGTCAAATGCTGAGACGTAAACATGTTACGTAGGTTGATATTTATGTACACTGAGTGATTTTTTTTCTCTCAAATGGAAATGTGGCTCAAAGAAGCACCAAGTCACGTTAGATGACTTCTACACCAGAAAATCGGTTTGGCGTGCCAGACGCGAACTCATGACTGAATTGTCACATCAGAATGAGATAATTTTAGGTGATGCAAGGAATCACATTTATAAGGAGAAAAACATTGAAACACTGCATTCTGAAATCCAGACCTAATGACGCGCAGCATATGATGAACTTGACAGGGATATCTGTTCCTATAATCATTATATTAAGAACTGAGTGTAACAGGGATATCTGCTCGTGAAGAAATGAGTGAGAATATGTAGTGGTGAATATGCATATATGAATGTGACAATATGGTGAGGTAACCAACATGACATGATCCAGCCACATCTGACGCCTCACTAGCACCCAGGTAACATAAAAACCTATTTAACAAGTTACATGAACCACTTTATTTTATGCAAGAAATTATGCCCCTCACTACGAGATGTCTCCTCGAAGCTGAGTTCTCACGTATCCCGGCGGCAAAGGTAAGGAAATAAGTATCATCGTGCTGAAGGGGTTAATGGGAATCATTAGGAGGTAAATTCCAACCCCTTCGATAGGGTAAAACAGACTTTCTGTTACAGTACTACGATTAAAAATATTCGCAGAACATAAAGTGATGTGCTGAATGTATTCCTCTCTGGAAAATAATTACAATAAGTTCACGTTGAGATAACCTGCCGTAGGTAATAATATGGATACTATTATAATTATTCTGAGGAGATATTCTTTATTATACATCATTACTCAACATGTAAACTAGGTATCTGTATTTATTTAATGTTTAGCATTATATTGCTGAACATTAAAACGCTTCAGCGTGATGACATTGAAATTAACTTCTCATACAATTTCCAGACGAATGTATTCATGAAAAGAAACAAGTCTTGTAATGGTATTTGAGCAAGGCTGTGTCTAACCTCTCCAGTTACAAATGTCTCCGTAAAGTGAATGACGCAGTCTGAACGTGGCAAGAATATAATATAGGTGTCTTCGCACTGAAAAAGTTAAAGCCACTTGCGGTACGAGTAAAAAGATAATGTATGTTATGTGCTATATCTGTCCACAAGGGCTTCCGAAGTGGAAGGGAAGACAGATACTGTATATCCCCTCCTGAATTCATATTATGGAGCAAACGGTCGGTTTTGCTCCCAGGAGCTCGTCCAGAACTCATTACGCCTATTCTGTGTAGTACTAACAACAAGAATAATATCTGAATACATATGGTGCCGAATGTTATTCTTTACAAATGTAGTTTTCCTATACCGGTACTAATCAATCAAGTACCTCCTAATGGATTACACTGAAATAATTATTTCGGCCATATATACCTGATAATGTCAAATCTAGAGAAAAAAAGATTAATGACGATCAGTTAGTTCTTAAAGTAGCTATTATTTTTATGTTCGAGAATTTCAAGTTAAAAAGAAAGGCGAGATAGATGTACCCTAATTACTTTATTTATACAGTAGCTCGGATATATATATATATATATATATATATATATATATATATATATATATATATATATATATTGTTACATAGCCTATGATTTCATCATCCTTTGTGTAATTTTAACGCACAGTTGCTGCATGTTTGATCACGAGCGTGTTCTGCCTCAGTCCCCCCCTTCTACCGTTATAGTAGAGTAAGTCGACATTTCTGTTATTCAGTGCGGGATTGTCATCTCTTTGTCCCCATGGCTTCATTTGCGCGTCCTTATTACAAGTTGTATCAAGCTCTGCCGGCCCCTATATAATGAGCTCAGTCTCTGCATCATTGCCACTTAGATCTGCTCCTCATTTTGTTCACATCTCTGTCCTCCCCTGTACAGATATTATTATTGTGAGTGCTCAAGAAATCTCCAAACATCTAGCAGCTGTGTGTAATTTGAGTATAACTGTTATTGCATTTTTTCCTTGTACTGTATAGCATAAGGTGTCGATTTGTAGGCCTAGTGAGTTCTTTTTGTAATTTACGTAAAGTTTTACTATCAGCCATTTTTGATAATAGTTTGTATCTGTAATAATTTATCTGACATTCACTGAGTATTATCTGGTATCTCATTTTATCAGGGCTGACTTAGATAAATTTACTCTTGCTAATTTCGTGTTAATAGAGGCTATTGCAGTTAACCATATATTTAACCTGTTTATTTGCCATTACATTATCCTTATGAGTTCTGAATGTTTTGTTGTTAATTTAAGCATTAAACTTTAACTTGTAATTTTACCTAACTCTTTTGTTTTGAACCTGGAACTTTACGGAACAGTAGTGATTTTTAGCATTCTCACTGAAAGTGTACGTTATCTTTCTCTGTTCCGTAACATAAATTTGGCGACCTCATATCAGGATATTCAGGATATTATCATAAGGATATTGTTTGATATTTTGTGACTGTGATATATTCATGATGGCTACTATTTCTACACTTGATGAAGCCAAAGATTTTTTGTCAAATGTGCAAACAGTGTGTGATATAGAACACAGAACAAAGAATGAACTTAAGCTTGTTGCTCAACAATTGGAAATTGCAGTTCACTCTCATCATTCTAAAGATCAAATTGTTGGCATGATTAATAAAAGCTTATTTAATGTAACTCCTCCAAATGAGCAAACGCAGATTGAATTAGCTAAGTTACAGCTAGCCCTGCAGGAGGCTAAGGCTAAGGAGGCTGAATTTCAGGCAAAAGCTAAGGAGGCTGAGGCACAAGTTGAAATTGCTAGGATTCAGGCAGACCATGAGTATCGCATGAAACAAGGTGGAACTGGATCATCTAGCTCTGATGATTTTGATGTGGCTAAAAATGTTAAACTTGTCCCTCCTTTTAATGAATCTGATTTAACAAAGTATTTTCAGTTGTTTGAGAGGGTAGCTACAGGTTTTAATTGGCCTAAGGAGTATTGGCCAGTGCTCCTTCAAACTGTTCTCACCGGTAAAGCTCAAGTAACTTATGCATCTTTGCCTCAGGATCAGTCTGATAATTATGATGTAGTTAAGAGCTTGATTCTTAAGGCCTATGAGCTTGTTCCTGAAGCCTATAGAGTAAAATTTAGGACAACTTATAAGCAAGATAAGCAATCCCATGTTGAGTATGCAAAAATCAAAGAAGATCTGTTAGAGCAGTGGTTAAATTCTAAGAATGTGGATTCTGATTTTGGTAAATTTAAGCAGATGATTTTGCTGGAGGATTTCAAAAGGTGTATTAGTAAAGATGTAAGCCTATATCTTGATGAGAAAAGAATAGATAATTTGTCTGATGCTGCAGTTTTAGCTGATGAGTATGTTCTCACTCACAAAAGATATTCTAGAGAAAAAGGGAAAGCTGAGAGTAAGTACGTTGCCTCTACTCAGAGTACAGGTAACAGGAAAGAGAATAAAGATGATGTTTCTCAGGAAGTAAATACCAGCTTCACCTCTAGATTTCAGAAAAGTAAATGTACTTATTGTAGTAAGCTTGGTCATACTACGGAGAGATGTTTCAGGAGACAGCGTGATGTGAACAAAAAGGAGTCTTTAAATATTCAGTCAATTGGTCTAGTGTCCACTCTTGAGAGTTCCCAGAATTCTTTAACTGAGTTAACTGAACCTGCTTTGAGGGGTAACTTAAATTCTCATGATGGAGCTCCTCTTTTGAGCAGTAACGTGGGTGACACTCTCAAGAGTTCATGTGCTAATTTCCTGTCTGATGGTTTTGTCAGTCCTCTGGACAGTAATGACAGGAAATCAGTTAAAATATATCGTGATACAGGTGCTTGCCAATCCCTTATGCTGACCAGTGTTCTAGGCTCTAATTTTAATTCCTCTGATGAAACTGTAATCTTACAAGGTGTAGGGAATAATTACTTCTCTGTTCCTCTGTGCAGAGTGAATTTAGAGTCTGGTTTTGTTAATGGTTCTGTTATGGTTGGGTTGGTTGAGACACTCCCAATGTCAGGTGTAACTTTCTTACTTGGAAATGATATTGGTGGAAGTCAAGTGTGTCCAGCTCCTCAGTTGTCTAGTGAGCCAGTGGCTGCGTCCCAGGATTGTGATGTCTCTGAGGTGTTCCCTGCATGTGCTGTCACTAGGGCTAAGTCTAAAGTTACTGGTGATTTAGAGGATAATGATGATGATGATGTTATCCTAGCTGACACTTTTCTTGCTAATTTGGACCACTCACCAGATGAGGCAGTACCCCGTAGTGTTGATAATTTGTCTCGTCAAGAGTTGGTTGAGTTGCAGGTTGCTGACCCTGAGTTGAAAGATCTAGCTAACTCTGCTTACAGTGAAGAAGAGTCAGCCGGTGCTTCTACTTGTTATTATGTAAAGTCAGGAGTACTTATGAGGAAGTGGAGACCCCCAACAGCATCAGCCGACTGTGAATGGGAGGTTGTACATCAAGTTGTCATCCCTCGTGTTTGTAGGCAGGATATCATAAGAGTGGCTCATGATTCCAGTTTGGCAGGACACCTTGGAGTGAGGAAGACTGTGGCACGCATTTTGAAACACTTCTACTGGCCAGGTATCTTCAGGGATGTTTCCTGGTATTGTAAGTCTTGTCACACCTGTCAAGTTGTGGGGAAGTATAATCAGACCCAAAAGGTTGCACCTCTAGTTCCCATTCCTCCTTTTGAGGCGCCTTTCACCCGTGTGTTGGTGGATATTGTGGGCCCTCTTCCTAAGACTTCTTCAGGATTTTCTTATGTGTTGACCATGATTGATATGGCTACTCGTTATCCTGAAGCCATTCCACTTAGAAACATCTCAGCAAAGAACGTGGTTAAGGAAATGCTAGGGTTCTTCACAAAGTTTGGTCTGCCTAAGGAGGTATAGTCAGACCGGGGAAGTAATTTCATGTCAAACGTTTTCAAGCAGTCTCTGAAAGAGTTGGGCATCACCCAGATCACGTCTTCAGCTTACCATCCCCAGACCCAAGGAGCGTTGGAGAGATATCATCAAACACTCAAATCGATGCTCAAGAAATACTGTTTGGAACATCAGAAAGACTGGGATAAAGGTCTTCCATTCGTTGTGTTTGCTGCAAGAGAATCTCCAAATGAATCACTGGGCTTCTCACCTTTTGAACTACTGTTTGGCCATGAAGTAAGAGGACCTCTTAAGTTACTCAAGGAATGCTGGCTGTCGGAGGAAGATGACGTCAACCTGCTGGAGTATGTGATGAAGTTCAAAGAACGGCTGTCCACCGCTTTACAGCTGGCGAGAGAGAATTTAGGAGCTGCTCAGGAGAAGATGAAGACTTGGTATGATAAGAAGTCCAGGTTACGCCACTTTCAGCCAGGAGATCAGGTTTTGATTCTGCTACCAGTTCATGGGCAACCTCTTCAAGCCAAGTTTAGTGGCCCTTATTTCGTGGAGAAGAAACTCAGTGATGTCAGCTATGTCATCGCCACACCAGATCGTAGAAAGAGCAAGCAACTATGTCACATCAACATGCTAAAGTTATATCACAGGCGGGACGAAAATAATCCAGTCTGCACTGTAGCTGTTCCACCCGAGTCTGCAAGTGAAGCTCTCCCATGCAGTATGAGCCTGAGTGATAGTTTGGGGAAGAATCCTGATATCATGAATGATCTCCAGACTAAGCTTTCTCATCTACCACCCAAGGAAAGGCAGGAGTTTTCGGCATTACTGCAGGAGTACCCGCAAGTGTTCCGTGCCACTCCAGGAAGAACCACTGTGTTGATGCATGATGTCGATGTTGGAGACGCAAAGCCAATTAAATTGCCTCCTTACCGTGTGAACCCAGTGAAAGTTCCTCTCATCCAGAAGGAGCTTGGCTACCTGTTGGACCACAAGATGATTGAGCCCTGTCAGAGCGAGTGGAGTTCTCCTGTCACTCTGGTCCCTAAGCCAGGTGGGTCACAGAGGCTTTGCATCGACTACAGACTTGTTAATCAGATAACCAAAACAGACACTTACCCTCTCCCTCGTGTGGAAGATTGCATAGACAAGATCGGAAAGGCTAGGTACATAAGTAAGTTTGATTTGTTAAAGGGATACTGGCAAGTACCTATGACTGAACGTGCTAGGGAGATCTCATTTTTTGTAACATTAGGAAAGACCTTTGCATGGTCTGTAATGCCAGATACAGATTGTTTTAGAGTAATAAGAAATTTCCTTTGTAAATTTCTTTTTTCTTTGTGGGGAGGTGTTACATAGCCTATGATTTCATCATCCTTTGTGTAATTTTAACGCACAGTTGCTGCATGTTTGATCACGAGCGTGTTCTGCCTCAGTCCCCCCCTTCTACCGTTATAGTAGAGTAAGTCGACATTTCTGTTATTCAGTGCGGGATTGTCATCTCTTTGTCCCCATGGCTTCATTTGCGCGTCCTTATTACAAGTTGTATCAAGCTCTGCCGGCCCCTATATAATGAGCTCAGTCTCTGCATCATTGCCACTTAGATCTGCTCCTCATTTTGTTCACATCTCTGTCCTCCCCTGTACAGATATTATTATTGTGAGTGCTCAAGAAATCTCCAAACATCTAGCAGCTGTGTGTAATTTGAGTATAACTGTTATTGCATTTTTTCCTTGTACTGTATAGCATAAGGTGTCGATTTGTAGGCCTAGTGAGTTCTTTTTGTAATTTACGTAAAGTTTTACTATCAGCCATTTTTGATAATAGTTTGTATCTGTAATAATTTATCTGACATTCACTGAGTATTATCTGGTATCTCATTTTATCAGGGCTGACTTAGATAAATTTACTCTTGCTAATTTCGTGCTAATAGAGGCTATTGCAGTTAACCATATATTTAACCTGTTTATTTGCCATTACATTATCCTTATGAGTTCTGAATGTTTTGTTGTTAATTTAAGCATTAAACTTTAACTTGTAATTTTACCTAACTCTTTTGTTTTGAACCTGGAACTTTACGGGACAGTAGTGATTTTTAGCATTCTCACTGAAAGTGTACGTTATCTTTCTCTGTTCCGTAACAATATATATATATATATATATATATATATATATATATATATATATATATGGAGAGAGAGAGAGAGAGAGCATATGTATATATATATATATATATATATATATATATATATATATATATATATATATATATATATATATATATTTATTGCAGACACCATAATCCCGTAAGGGGTAGCCTCAGACAAATCGCCTACATGTCGTCCTGTTCCCCGCCATTTCACTGACCTGCTGCCAGCTCACACCCCCCTCTTGCATATACCTCCCCACTCCATCTCTTCATCTCATCCTTGGCCTTCCCCTCCCTCTCCCCCCTTCCATATCAATCACATACAGTCTCCTCGTCAGTCTCTCGCTCTCCATCCTCTCCACATGGCCAAACAACCTCAATGTGTTGGCAACATTCGCGGCCTTTCCTCTAACTTTCTCGTTGTTGAGCACCACCTCTCCTCCTCTAACCCCTCACCTTCTTTTCCCAACGGTGACTCAGCTGTCTGAGGCAACTGACAACAAACCCTTTTCTGTATCCTCCTACTTTCTCTATACTCATTTCAAAGCCAAAGGTGGCTGCTATATACGCAATGACTCATCTTGCTCTTGTGTTCCTGAACTCAATTCTTCTGAATTGTCTACACTCTGGCTTCGGCTACCATGTCATTCTCTGAATAAATATGTCTGTTCTGTTACTTATCCCCTAATTCTACTGACTATCAAAAATTCTTTGACTATCTTACTTCTACGATGGAACACATTCTATCCATTTCTCCTTTCTCTGAAATCTCCATTCTAGGAGATTTCAACGTTCACCACCGCCTTTGGCTCTCCTCTCCTTTCACTGATCCACCTGGTGAACAAGCCTACATCCTTTCTATCCTTAAAGACCTAGAGCAGCTTGTACAGCACCCTACCCGCATCCCTGACCGCCTTGGAGAGCGCTCCAACATATTGACCTCTTCCTTACCACTAATCCTTCTGCTTACACTGTTAATATTTGCTCTCTGTTGGGCTCCTCTGATCACAGCCTCATCACCTTAACCTGTCCTATTGCTCCGGTACGACGTGTGGACCCTGCAAAGAAACATCGACTGTGGCAGTTTGGAGCTGTAGATTGGGAGACCCTCAGGCAGTATTTCTTTGATTTTCCGTGAAATGATTGTTGCTTCCATGGCCGTGAGCCAACTGAGTGTGCCTTGTGCTTTACGGAGGTTATTCTCTCAGGCATGGATGCGTAGTTGCGTACATTCCCTTCCCATACACTCTGACTAATGCAAGAAAGCCTTGGTTTAATTGCGCTTGTTCTAATGCTGTCCACAACAAGGAGAGGGCCTAAAAAGGGTACCAGATCCAAACCATCCCTGAATCACATCTTTTTTATGTTTCTACCCGGAATCGTGCTAAGTCATTCCTCCGTTCTGCTAAAAAAGAAGATTCATCCATACTAAATGTTCTCAGCTCTCCAACTCGAATTCTTCCCGCTCCTTCTAGCACCTTGCCAAAAACCTTTCTAACAACTTTACCTCATCATCCTTTCCTCCTCTTTTCTACTGTGATGGTTATGTAGCTATTTCTTCTACTGATAAAGCAGATCTCTTTGCTCAGACTTTCTCCTCCAATTCCACCTTAGACGATTCTGGTGCTGTTCCTCCATCATATCTTCCCACTGACTTGCTCATGGATGACATTAAAATTTCTTCAGCTGCCATCACTGGCCACAGTACTAACAAGGCATATGGGCCTCATGGGGTCCCTTCTGTTGTCCTCAAGAATTGCGCTTCCGTGCTTACACCCTACCTAGGTAAACTCTTTTGCCTTTGTCTGTCAACTTGTACCTTTCCTTCTTGCTGGAAGTTTGCTGTCATTCAGCCAGTCCCAAAGAAGGGTGACCATTCCCAACCCTCTAAGTATCGTCCAATTGCTTTAACATCCTGTGTCTCAAAAGTTTTCGAGTCTATTCTTAACAGAAGAATTTTAAGGCATCTTTCCTATCACAACCTTCTTTCTGATCGTCAGTATGGGTTCCTTTGGGGATGCTCCACTGGCAATCTTCCCACCTACCTTTTCAGACTCATGGTCATCCTCCTTTCGGGACTTTGACGAAAGCTTTGGCATTGCACTTGACATCTCAAAGGCTTTCGATCGAGTCTGCAATAAATCTTTAATTTCCAAACTGCCCTCTTACGGTTTCTATCCTTCTAGCTGTGCCTTCACCTATAGTTTTTCTGGTCGTTCTATAGCCGCTGTTGTAGACGGCCATCGTTCTCCTAGATCTATCAACAGTGGTGTTCCTCAGAGCTCTGTCCTATCACCAACTCTCTTCCTTTTATTCATCAGTGATCATCTAAGCTGTACATCTAACCCTATCCATTCGTACACTGATGATTCCACCCTTCACCTTTCCATTCGGTTCCCGCAACGTGCATCCCAGCAGTTACTTGAACAAACAATGGATGAAGCTATGGCACACCTAATGTCTGACTTGGTTCGTATCTCTGACTAGGGTAAAAATAACCTTGTTGTTTTTAATGCATTAAAGACTCAGTTTTGACACCTATCAACCCGACAATATCTTCCACAGGAGTACTCAGTAACGTTTAATAATTTCCAGCTCAATCCTGCATCATCCTTGAACATGCTTGGGGTTTCATTCACTCGGGATTTATCTTGGAAAGATTATATTACATCTCTTGTAAAACCAGCTTCGAAGAGATTCGGTGTGCTAAGCCAACTCCGTGCCTTCTTTACCCCTCCACAGTTGTTGACTTTATACAAGTGTTTTATTCGCCCCTGTGTACAGTACAACTCTCATGTGTGGGGAGGCTCCCCACATTTAGCTCTTCTCAATAGGGTGGAGTCTCATCAACTCTCCTCTTACTGGCTCTCTTCAACCTCTGTCTCTTCGCCACACTGTTGGCTCTTTATCTCTTTTCTATCGCTACTTCCATGGTCACTGCTTCTCTGAACTGTCTGTTTGCATCCCTCCACCTCTACGACGGGCGCGTAGCACCCGTCTAGCAACAAACTCTCATCTCTTTTCTGTCCAACTCTTTAATGCAAGATTTGACCGTTACTCCCAGTCCTTCATTTACACAATAGGTCAGCTCTGGAACTGTCTCCCTCTGTCTGTATTTCTTACCTCCTACGATCTCCAGTTTTTCAAGCGCAGTGTGTCCAGGCATCTCTAAATGAACAGATCTTGAAATTGGCTCACTTTTGTATTGTTTTTGTTTTTTCTTCTTGGAATGAAATATTTGCGGGCTCCTCTCCTTTGGTTCCTTCTTACTCGTATAAAAAAATTATAATATTAAAATAAAATAAAGTAATTTTGCTTTATGGCCTTGACTGTTTCTGATCACTGTGATCATACCGGTACGTCCGACCACAGCGTGTCTGCCGCTAAAACAAGAACACACCGTCATCTTGAGAGGATTCATCTGACACCTCAGTCGACAAACTGGTTCACAGTTCCGACCTGTAGAGCGCGAACAGACAGACAATTGGACGGAACGAAAACTGACTCTGCCTATTTCCTCAAAACGTCTGCTTCATTTTCGGAACGTCATATTGTCAGCATCTAATTATTTACTTGAAACTGAAGATGTCATTTGCATTATGTTATTGGTATTTAAAAATAGCCTAATTGTTTTCATCGCAGGGTAAGACGTTCTGAGACTGTTCTGGTTAAGTATTCACCCAAGACTGAAAACTGAGGCACACGATGGGAAGAGGATAATACGATCAAAATGCACAATAAGAAGCTCGATCGGCAACACACTCGTCTCGCTATGCGTGTGCCTCAGATCTACTGACTTAACTCAACAAAACTATATTTAAAGTTGATTTTGGAAGAATTCTCATTAATATGCCTGCATTCTCCATAGCTAGTCACATACCGACGACATGTATAGACTACACAGATATATAGACAATTTAGAACTTTACATTTTGCATGGAGCTATCAGTTCTCTTAGAGACACACATTCACCATTCATACAACACGACTTAGGCAATGGATAACTCTACCTATTCCATTAATTCTCTCTCTCTCTCTCTCTCTGTCTGTCTGTCTCTCTCTCTCTCTCTCTCTCTCTCTCTCTCTCTCTCTCCGTGTATGTCTACTTATCGGTTTTTCTGTATTTATTACCTGTCTCTTTATCTGTTTCTCTCCATATGTCTGTCAGTCTTTATCCATCTATATTCAGTATTAATCTAATTATATATCTGCGCATCAGTATGTCTTCATTGATCACGACTTTTTTATTCAATTTCTGTGTTTGTGTGTCTCCCTGTGAACATATCCGTACATCTGTCTATCTATCTATCTATCTATCTATCTATCTATCACTATTGGTCTGTCCATCATCTAGTCTTTTAATGTCTTTGTGTGTGTGTGTGTGTGTGTGTGAGAGAGAGAGAGAGAGAGAGAGAGAGAGAGAGAGAGAGAGAGAGAGAGAGAGAGACAGTGAGTTTGTGAGTCGAAAAAAAATTCTCTACATTTCCCTTTTTAATGAAAACGCAAAACGAAGACTGAATTGTACGAGTTATCAGACAGCAATAGAAAAACACATGATTTTTGTCTCAACTTATTTTTGATGTGGCAGTTCTTCTCTTGTCATTGCTATCAAAATTTATTGTATAAGAGCACTTGACCGCTTGTGATTATCTGGTCAGGGAAAGGGGACGGGGTGGACGGAGTGGGGATTAGGACTGGGAGGTGTGAGGAAGGGGGAGTGGAAAGGATGGTTGTAATAGGACGAAGATGGAAGGTGTGCGGTGGTGAATACCGTGTGGAATGAATAACGGAAAATAAGGACTATTCGGGGATAAGGACAAATGGAAAACGAGGAGGAAAGTGAAGTAGGAAGCGACAGGGATTAATAAAAGAAGAAAAAACTAGGGTATGGGAAAGGAGAGCTTGAAGTGAGGACGAAATTTGGAGTATGATGGAGAGGAAGTGCTGGAGATGATCAACACCCCACACTTTTTATTCAAGAATTAAGAGTACCACAGTGTAGCAGCCGATCGCTTGTCTCTTCGCCAATAGTTAGGTGTATATTATTGTATGCAGTATCCACATATATTAATGTGGCATTTGGATAAATAACACAGCCCAACTGCTTAGGTACAATGGTTCGCTTTGATTATTGTGCAGTATTATATCAGAGTAACCTGTGACCCTTATCCTGACGTCAGCCATATTAAACCACTGGCGTATATATCCATTTCTTTCTCTCTCTCTCTCTCTCTCTCTCTCTCTCTCTCATTTTTGACCCAATTATTGAATCTCGTGCAAAATATTAATGTACCTACAGCCCATGTTCCCCGTCCTTTCCCAAGAAACTTAAAATTCTCACACGTTCGTTTTTAATCCTGTGCGGTTTTTTTTTTTTTTTCCCCGATCTCAACACTAATTGGAGAGTTTTTTCTTTTCGTTCGCACTCTCACTCACTGCCTTATCAATCTGATCTAATTAACTTCATCCCGCACATGCATACAGAATCTCTCTCTGTCTCTCTCTCTCTCTGTCTCTCTCTCTCTCTCTCTCTCTCTCTCTCTCTCTCTGTCTCTTGTCTCTCTCTCTCTCTCTCTCTCTCTCTCTCTCTCTCTCTCTCTCCCCGTCTGTTTTGTAGAGTGACCCCAAGATTCGTGGGTATGTGAGTGCAGCCATGTGTGAATATACTGTACATAGATGTTATAATTAAGAAGGGTGAAATTAAGTCTGGATGAAGCATGATGATAACGCCCCATCATAAGCAGAACCAAGCTAACTGGGATCATAAATGTGAAGTACATTAGGTTAGGCCTTTTAGCAGGTGGGAAAACTCCTTGCTATATTCCTGGTAATGTTCAACGATTTCGTTCAATTGAGGAGTGACTTTGCGTTGTCTGATCGATATTATACAGTCTATTATAACTTCAATATGTGAATAATATTAGTTTTCATATTCTAACAACACCCAGTTAAGTTTTTCTTCCTAGAAGTACCTTCTAAATAAAGGCCTCAGTAACTACTCCTGTCACTTCACTTCCACCAAGCAAAGAAAATGTCAGCAGTTACCTTTGAACCCAATTTTGGAATGTAGATAAGTCTGAATATATTTTACCCATAGCAAAAGTCCAGCAGCATTGTTAGACTAATGCTGAAATAGGAAAAAAAAAACATTCATTCCAAGTCTATGGACTAGTTTGTAAATCGAGCTAAATTCATAGCTGTTTTCACTTCCGTTGGTTAGGGTTGTTACCCAAGTTTCATAACCTAACACTGTGATCCTTTCTATATCGTAACACTGATATAGTTTAGAAGGATAGAAGCTTGGTTTTGGGATTATCTGCAGTCTCCTTTAATTGTCTTTCATGCTAAAAGATATCTCAGCTATAACATTAAGTATATACTGTATATATATATATATATATATATATATATATATATATATATATATATATAATATTTTCTTTGTAAATCGCAGCTCTAGTTGTGCTAATGGCAAAATGCTTGTGACATGAGCATTGCATGAGGTGGTAGTGATAACAATGGACGCTGAAACAAAATACACCAGTGGAAAATGTATCAAAAGATTTAGTTATGGATGCCAATTGTCTACAGTATTCCGCTTGGTATAGGCTATTGCTGCTCTTAGGTGACCGTTACTAATACCTCATTCCTCACTCCTCCTTACCTCTCTCCGCCCACTTTCACTCTTCCTACTCTCCGCCCACGTTCACTCTTCATACCTACTTACTCCCCTGCCTGAGGGTCATGGACCTCTTTTTGAGATCTGGTGCTATATGTGATAAAAAGTACAGGGAGAGCTAACTGGTGTTATGAAGACGTGAGTAATGGAAAGTTTCCCTTTACCAAGTATACCACGACATTCATTGCTTAATGTTATTTAGAGGCAATCTGACCAGCTTTATTTGTAGCCTCTTGATTATCAGAATAAATACTCATTTTGCAAACCATCCCTTATCCATTGTAGAAAATAATATGAACTACTGGATCAATACGAATGGTTTAATAAGCGCTGCAAGTTGTTTTGGAACGCAAGAATGAGGCAAAGGTAGGAAGGTAGAACCTCTTAATTATGCAGTGAATTGACATGAGAGGTTGTTTGAAACAGTGAGAGAGAGAGAGAGAGAGAGAGAGAGAGAGAGAGAGAGAGAGAGAAGAGAGAGAGTGAGAGAGAAGAGAGAGAGAGAAGAGAGAGAGAGAAGAGAGGGAGAGAGAGAGAGAGAGAGAGAGAGAGAGAGAGAGAGAGAGAGAGAGAGAGAGAGAGAGAGAGAGAAGAGAGAGAGAGAGAGAAGGTTTTGAATGTAGAAGAGAGCGGCAGTGCAAGATGGCTTTACCAATGTTATCTTGCAGTATAATCAACAGTGAACTATGGATAGTCTACGACTACATTACCAACTATTGCATTGTTTCTCATTCGTTGTAGAAATGGCAGAGACGCGGAACGTAGTGGGTGAAGAGAAGAGTGCAAATGATCCTACGGTCATTACCCTCCGTGGCCGTATCATCGGGCTGTGGGAAGTGGGAAAGTCATCAAGAGAAACTGCCCTTCTCACAGAAGTCTGTCAGGACTGTGAACCGATGGATTCGTCGGTGGTAAATTGAGGGCTTAGTGAAGACAAAGCCCCGCAGTGAAAGACCTCGAGTTCTCACCGTCAAGATGTCGCCCATATAGCGGAAATGGTAAACAAGCAGTCAAAGTGTTCTGCAGTCCAGGTCACTCGGGCTATAAAGCTTCCATGCGATCAGCGGACGACGAGAAGACGCATTAACGAGATGGGCATTCACTGTTACAGGACGGCCAAGAAATAAAAACTCTCTCAAGCCAGTAAAGAGAGTAGACTAGGCTTTGTTTTACAGTATTTAGGAACAGACGTATATTTTTGGAACACAATAATATTTACTGATGAGAAATACTTACCGTCGGTGGAAACAGGGGCTTGAACGTGCTGAAGACCAGTAAACACACGGTATGAAATGAATAATAGACAGGAGAAGGGCAAAGGTGGTAGGGTGCCCCTATCATTTAGGGGATGGATGTGGGTCAATGGACTTGGAGAACTGACGAAAATAGAAGGAACATTTACCGGGGAAAAATACATTGACGTGTTAGAAATGTTTTATTGCAGTCCGTGCGAAGTATGACTGTCCACTTCCTCATCCTATTAGACTTGTTCACGACAGGAGTCCTGTGCATATGTGCAGAGTGGTAATGGATTGGCTAAAGCGGCACCCGGAAATGGAAGTCCTCGATTGGCCCTCAAAGAGTTGTGAAATAAACCCAGTCCCTTGTATGTGTGTCATTAATACTGTAGTGTTTGATTCATATAAATTCATTTGCTTAACTCATTTGTTTCATTTTTCTCTAATTAAAATTTGCCGCTACATTTTCAGACTTCATCCCGAGCACCTCCCGAAACTGATTGAAATGATCAGGCTTTTTCCATAAAGTTCTTCCTTAGCTGAAGGGACTCAGTATCACGGTGGTATACCTGTAAGTGTGATATGAATTATAACTTTATTAAAGACAGAAAAGTATGATCATAATATTGACTGTAAAGTTTAATACCCAATGATAACCAACGACTGGACCCTCTGCAAAGAAACCAACGAATCACATTTATTGAAACGATTATTTAAAAAATGAAATACAAACTGAATGCTTCTACGCTACGAGAACTGAGGAACATCGCAGTACTAACAGTTATTCTCTTAATCCGCTTTATAAAAACTTATGTCTCGCGGAGTATACAGTTACTTGTATCTCAGGTTCATACTTATCAATTTAATGCAACCTTATCAGTGAACCATATTGAGATCATGGCAATATTGGTTACTTATTTTCGCATGGATCTGGACAATGAATCCCTCCCTTTGCCCCAGGGGCGTAGCAAGAAAGTTCACAAGGGAGGAGGGGGTCGGGAGAAAGATGTATATTCTTGAAAAGGTGGTGGGAGACTAACGAAGCCAGCCTCTGCTACTGGGGGGTCTGTGGGGGCTCACAGCCACCCCCTTAGGAAAAATTTTGAAAATTAAGTACTTTTAGGGGCTTTCTGAGGTCCATGAATTGGAATGTTTAGGTGATAACTCATTGTAGTGAAAATGGCGAAAAATAGAGCAAGATAATGATTTCGGCTTAAAAAAATATATATATATGATCCTTATGAAGTAAAAGGACAATAATGAATCTGGGAATGTCATGTGAATTTTCCTCGCCTTTGACAGCATAATAATATTAGCTACGTTAGTTGGAGCCTGGAAATGTCAAAATGAATCTGACTTTAGGTGATAATAAAAACATATTACTGTGTTCTGAAGGATAGCAATATGATTTTATATAATGAGCGATTGGTGAAAAAGATAACTAGATATGATGTGAGAGGTGTAAGGCTAAGAGGAAGACCACGAATTGGATGGATGGACAGTGTGAAGAGAGCGCTGGATGCGAGAGGGATGTCTGTTGAGCATGGAAGAGTGGCTGTGCATGACAGAAATAAATGAAGAGAAATTGTGAATGAATAAGTGATGACGCAGCCCTGAGGGGATATTCTCCCGCATTTGGTCTGATCTGCTAGTCAGGTCTGGTGCGGGTAAGGGGATGAGTCTGTTATGATGTGGCAGGGGTAAACCAGCTCTGCTGTCGGGCCCTGCTGCGGATGTCACTGATTGCATTGCGCAGTTGACCCTTGTGCGGTGTGGTGCGGTGAGGATCTGTCCGTTCTCCCCTTTGGGGCTAAGATGCGAATGAATGTGTTTGAATGGATGAGGAAATGGGGAGTGTGTCGTCCTGTCTCGGCTACCTCCCTTTCCTTGGGGGAAGCAGCCTAGGTATATAGATAGATATTTCACACACTTCTTGGTACCTCAAGACTTAAGTATCATAAAACATATTAAGAACCACTTCCGTAGTCAATACATCATGTATAATTATAGATGTGCCATGCATTGGAAGTCTACCCCACTTGGTTAAACTAAAAGGGGTAAGCCTTTAAAATATGCTAAATGACTTAGACTTTCTGCTATATTTAACTGAATGTTCTAAAAAATATTTCATTCTCTCTCTCTCTCTCTCTCTCTCTCTCTCTCTCTCTCTCTCTCTCTCTCTCTCTCTCTCCACCTAATTACTACTTTGATCACAGGTAATAAAAGCTCTAGCACTCATTCTGGCTGAACTTTTTCATACTTTGAATAGAATATTGCTTAAGAAATCATAATTTTGATTAATTTAAGTAGAAGGAAACACTAATTAACAAAAACATAAGATATTGTCGAACTCAGACAACTAAATGTAGTTTCATTCATACTGGTACTCTGTAATCGCTACATCAACTAATATGATAAAAACAACAACAATTCTAGATACATACATATGCTCTCAGCAATTTTGCATGCCATGACAGTACTGTATATTCATAAAAGGAGATTCAGTCTTCTTGCTTTTCTCTGAGAATTGATCCAGTATTATGTTTGCATGACGCTGACTCACCATGATTCTCTCTCTCTCTCTCTCTTTCCCTCTCTCTCTCTCTCTCTCTCTCTCTCTCTCTTGTGATTTATGCATTTATTTATTGCTAAAGATTTATTATTATTTTTTAGCCCCATGCGAATACAAGACCCTCAAGGGAGGGGGGGGGCGGCCGCCGCCTCCGCCCCCCCCCCCCATCCAATCGCTACGCCTCTGCTCTGCCCCCGACTCCTGCCACCCCGGCACCTCGCATCCCCTTCCTCCCGAAGCACTGTTGTTCGAACCTCAGTTGGTAGAGATTCATGTTGTGCCTGGGTTCAGACAGAACTTTTGACCGCCAGTGTACCGTACAAAACAGGCTCGGCCACTTATCTTCTCAATGTTTAAGAAGAAAATTCCCCAAACATGATGTATTGCAATAATTACTTTGCTTGACACGAAAGGCAACTCGGAAGATCTTAGTAACTATCACTCCAATAGCTTATTACCAGCTATTTACAAATTCTTCATTACAGTCCTTACTAACAGAATAACAGCAAAAATGGGAGAAATCCAACCTCGTGGAAAAGCTGGAGTGCAAAGAGGTTATTTGACTACTGATCATCTACACACAACGAATCAGCTAATTGAGAAAACAACAGAATATAAAAAACCACTGTGCTTAGGTTTAGTCTATTATGAAAAGGCTTTCGACTTAGTAGAGCACTTGGCAATTATAAATTCATTGCGGGAGGAAGTATATACGGTAAGCAAAAACACAGTAAAACTGCTCCTAAACAGATATCAAGAGGGACCTCCTGAAGCTAAATTACATTAAGAGTCAGAAAATTAGAGCATGGTGTGCGTCAGGAGGATAAAATTTCACCAAAATTCTTTACGCTATGCCTAGAAGATATTTTCAGAAAGCTAGACTGGGAAAATTGAGTAGTAAACGTCGACGGAGAAAACCTAAACGATTTAAGATTTGCAGATGACATTGTCCTACTCTCAGAAACACCAGAGACACTGGAAGAATATTGTGAAATGGCCTAAATACAAATAGTCTCAAAGTTGGATAGAAGATGAACCGGAGTAAAACAAACGTTTAATCCAAATACACCAAAGAGCGTAATCAGAATAAGCGAAGAAATTCTGGAAAAATTCGAGAACTACAGTTACTTGGAGCAAATGCTAAAACTAACGAAAGATCATGATAGCAATATAAAAAAACGCATTACAATTGGATGGAAAGGTTTTGGTTAACAAAAACATCAATAAAAGTAGCTTCTCAGTACTGTATGTATGAATCAAAAACTATACAATGAACGTACAGTATAATCCCAGCTGTGGCGTATGGTTGTGAGACATGGAATCCGACAAAATAGATGGAATATCAACTATCTATGTATCTATTGCCAGACGCCTTAATCCCTTATACGGGGTGACCACAAACAAATCGCCTCCACGTCACCCTGTCCCCCGCCAATTCACTGCCCTGCTCCCAATTCACACCCCCCTCTCTCATATACCTCTCCACTCCATCCCTCCATCTCATCCTTGGAGATGGAGGGTTGGAGTGGAGAGGTATATGAGAGAGTGAGAGTCCTCGTCAGACTCTCACTCTCAATCCTCTCCACATGGCCAAACCACCTCAGTGTGTTTCTCCTAATGCTTCGTATCACATCCACATCCACACCACAACGCTCCTTCACAGCCTCATTTGTCAGTTTGTCTCTTCATGTGACTCCACAGGCTCCTCTCAAATAACTCATTTCAACTAATTCGTTCTAAAAGAGCAATCCAAATGCCAGTTTTGGAAATATCTTTCAGAGACAGGAAAAGATCACATTGTGTGAGAGAGCAGACAGAAGTCAAAGAGTAGGAAAGAAAATATGGCACTGAAAGAAAAAAACGTTGAAGTAATTAAATGCAGAGACATAATGATGATAATAATAATAATAATAATAATAATAATAATAATAATTAATAATAATAATAATAATCTGGTCTTTTGTTTCTCAAAAGCGCCAGTTCTTCCACTGGGAACTCACTAGCGCTCAACACGCATATACATTGTTTTAACAGTTACAAGAATTGTGACATCTCTCGTATACAATACAAACTTCGTCATTAAAAAAAAATGTGAAAGTGGCAATAATTAAACCCTATAATCATCCGCCACAGTACCTTTCTGCAGATTGTAGCATTTTGAAAAGAAAAAGGCTTATAGATGTCTCTGAAAGGATTAAACTGAAGAAAGTTGTCTCATCGACAACGGCAATCTCTTACATAACCTAGGGGCTATATACACAAAAGAACGCTCAGAGAAAGATGACTGGTGATTGGCTCCAGGCACATCACACCTGGGTGTGTCGATGGGAATTTTAACAGTTCAGCAAGATACTTCAAACTCAAGATGCTTGAATGTAATAAGGCATAGTTTAAGTTCAGTTCTAGACTCTACTGGTAACCAATGCAGCTCAGTTAGGAACGGGGTAGTCGAGATTCTCGGGGGGAGACTAAAAATAAGCCTTGCTGCCCTGTTCAACACAGACTGAACTTTTGTTAGTATATTATTTGGAAGACCAATCCACAGTGAATTACAATAATCGACACGAGACAAGGTCACTGTATTGACCATTGTTATGTGGCAACGTCTATACAGGAATTTTCTCACAGAGTAAAGATTATTGATATGCAAGTTACACCCTCCGACAACTTTATTAATATGTTCTTTCTAATTTAACTTTGAATTAAAATAAACACCCAGATTTCGAACAGAGCTGACTGGATGAAGCTGTGACACACCAGAGTTCAAAGCCAGGGCATTATCAGCGTCGTCACCCCTTCTGTTTCCTCGGATTATGATGATCTCAGTTTGACCATCATTCAGCTTATGTTTCCTCCTTGCCATCGAAATCTTAATATCAGACATTAGAGATTCAAGCTTCGTCTTGGTATCGTTAATATCTGACATCTTATCATAGAGCTGATTGTTATCAGCATAACAATGACAAAACACGTCGTAAGCATCAAGTAAAGACGATAAACTACTTGTCTTGACTGTAAGTAGAATTGGACCCAAAACTGATCCTTGATAGACTCCAAACAGAAAGGGAGAAGAACTTGAGCAAGCTTAATAATTTAACAACTATTCTCTTAGATCTGTCTGACAGAAATAACTTAAGGAACAAAAGAGCACTGCCACGAATGCCATAAAAAATACAGATCATCCAACAGTAGTTTCTCATCTACTGACAAAAGCTGCAGACAGATCCAACAGATCTAAGAGAGAAGATATCCCACAACATGTGTTTGCCACCAAGTCACCATGAATCCTAGTTAATGCAGTTTCAGTTGAATGGTATTTTTCTGATGCTGACTGAACAACGGTAGCAACTCTGTTACGTTCCAGTAGTGGTAAGAATTGGTCAAGTATGGCCCACTCGGTAATCTGATAAGAAAGACAGGTTAGAGACGGGACGATAATGTCATGCTCTCGACATCAAGGCCGGGTTTCTTGAGTAGGGGCAAGCAAGGCAGGTTTCTCAGATTGCACAAAGTTTCTTGCTAAGAAGCATCTATTATGTTTCAGATAAATTCTGCTTCGTGCTCGTACGGATCAGGCAGTTGTGACATGTTACACGGATCGAGTGGGCAAAATATTAAGTTCTCTGATGTAACATATGAGTTTATTTACATCTAGCGGATAGAATGTTGAAAGCACACGACCCCTTGTGCGCCGTGATTAAAAGTCAGCTGAGTAAACTTCAGTAGAAGAACTGTTGTCTAAATAGTTTCTTATGCGAGATATCTTATTGTAAAAATGTAGCAAAAAGAGAAGTCAACTGGGCACTGGATACAGAAGTCGGTTTAGCAATTGTATTCCTCTGACCAACAAAACTATTCAAAACTGCAGCAACTTTTTTTTTTTTTTTTACCACCACAATATGAATTGACTTTGTTTTGATAATATCTTGCCGTTTGAGCCTTTACAGCATGAACAAATGCTCTTCTCGCAGAAACAACGCAAACGAGTTAATTCGATCCGTTGCAAGCACCACTCACGTTCTGGCTTTCAACGTTGTCTACACAAATAATTAATGGATGGACCATACCACGGAGAATTATCGCGTACAATGATTGTTATTACTACCTAAGAGCAATAATGGTCAAAAATTGACCTAAGCTCATTGTTATATATATTAGCCATATCATCAGAAAAAACATTTCCGTAATTAATGAAGTTTAAATGCTGATCAGTTTCAAGACACATCGAATGGCTGCCGACGTTCCTGTAATTTCTGAGATTGATGACCTTTTTATAGGAAGGGGTTTCGGGATATAAAAACTAGAAGTTATCAGAGCATGGTGTCACGGGGTTTTTAAAATAAATGCGATATTATTAAATGATAATTCTCAATGATACTGCAGAGCAGGGACAATGAATTGTCTTGCTAAATCAAGCAATGATTACTTTATACCGGCCCGCTTCGCCGACTCTCTCAGAACGAGAATTTATAAACTTTCTCAACAGTACACAGCAGAGACTAATTACTGACAATCACTGTTTATTAGTACTGTTAGCCTCTGGAGAAAGTGACTTCACCTCTGACAATAAATAACTAATACTATTAATAATATCAGGTTCTTGCTGATGTTTAACTCCTAGAAGGCACAACGGATTTTAAGCTTAATACAACAAGACTGGCCTAAGTACCAGTTATGAATAGCAAAACGTTTATGCAAGCTAGGAGCTATAAGGGAAATAAGCTTAATTGCGGAGAAATGAAACACGAGTTTACATTACATTAAGCTCAAAGAAAAAGAACTGTTAAATATATTAATTACAAAGGAATAAATTTAACGTTACATTCCAAATGAATTCAAGGTAAATAGATCGCACTCACTCACTCACTCAAAAGCTAAATTCTTATGCCTAGAAAAAAACAACATGCGGCGCAACCGGCCAGCATGTGAGGAAACAGCACACTTAACTAAACTCTTAAACCTAGGAAAATACGAAAAGGAAATACTGGTCAATGAATGTAGTGTATCACCAAGAAGGGTGGGAGCCTGGAGAACTGTAGTCTAGTGGAGTCTGGGTGCTAGCTGACCTCTCACTCTCTCACTGCTGGAGCACAGAACCTCACTCCGTCACGACAGACACTTGACTGCCTAACTCGTGGGAAAGACGGGAGCACTATGGCCGCCTTCCTAACGGCTAGAGTGAGCGAAACGCGCCCAAGACAAATCGCTCAGCGGGAGCGCTAATGTCTCGCACAAAGACAATCACTTATGACAGTGAAAAATTGATTTGAAAAGATTCCCGACCAAATGAGCAGTTAACTGAACGATACACAGTGAGTTTTCCACTGACAGTTCATGGTTTCTCACAAAAGGAAAATGTCGCGAATTTGATTCGTGACATTACGCCCCTACAAAATTAAGTTTTTTCCTTATGGGAAAAAATTTGTGGATATATATATATATATATATATATATATGTACACATCCTAACTCATTCACACAAGATTCACACTGTGGTGTGTGTGCTATCCTGCTACAGGAGAAAATCACTATAGCCAATGAGCGTAAAAACCTCGTATTTATGTTAATAGAGGCAAGCTTGAGGGAAAAAACTCCGTGACGACGGTGAAAATCCTGTACTCAGGTCAAACTGAGCAAAAGTTCGCTACATTTACATTAACAACTAATTGTTATGTAGCGTAATGTATGTAATACATGGTGTAGGTGTGACAGTTGTGGTGTAACTGTACCTATGTGTAAAATCACATAATACAAATTTATAGTAAATAATGACAACGAGGCAGAAGAGAAGGGGCAGCAGCATGCGACAGGAATGACCAGCTGATCTGCACGGCAATGCTGCACCCGCCAGGTACACCTGCGAAAGGAATTAAGGTGGAGCATCAAAACTGTTATTTCTCTCTTTCTCTCTCTCTCTCTCTCTCTCTGCCTAGCAATCAGTACTTATGTCATTATTAACCAGGAAACGTAATTCTTAAATTCACAAATTGCTTAGAACCCTTATAGTTTACTGGTTAACGCTTATTTAACTAGGAAACGTGCCAGTTCTTGAATTACTCAAATCTCTTAGAACGGGCAGTTTACTAGATAACCTAACATTATTAACCAGGAAATGTGCCAGTTCTTGAATTGCTCAAATTTCTTAGAACGGGCAGTTTACTGGTTAACCTAACTCTACACTTACGACTTATACAGGAAGCTGAGAATTGCTACGCAATCTCGGGCAGGTCACGTTTTAACACCCACCGTGGGTGTGAACACTCATGTGGGTAATGTGCATTCTCTGGGAATCCTCAGAGAGGCCCACAGCTCGAGACGTTCCACTAGGTAATTCATACTCAGCCTTGGACTGTCTCTGCAGGGTTCTCAAACTTCCCCCTTAACTTATGGTATACATGTACGTACAGGCCCTGGATATACTGTGTCCTGTGGGGCCAATGGGCGAGACGTTCGCAATTGCTGGTACACTTTTAACTGGGAACCAGGTTGGTCCTTGGATTACTCAAATCTCTGAGGACGCCTATCTTACGGAACCCAGCATACAACAGTTGCTAGTTAGTAAGCAATTAGTAGGTGAGACATCAGGTCTACACCCACATTACCACTGCCCTGCCTCTCAACTGACTCAGAGATTACAGGTGTGGTTTCAAATGGCACAGGAAGGACATGTCCCTGTTTAGTGGTACTTTGACACACACTGCAGGAACGCACAAAACTATCTATGTCTCGTCCCATCCCTGGCCAGAAAAAGTCAGCTCGGATACGGCCCCGGGTCTTCCTTTTGCCCATGTGAACAATGACCCCATTCTATCACTGCTAGGCGGTACTTGGCGGGAACGACAAACTGCAGTCGAACCTCGCCCTCGGGTGTTCGTGACTAACGGTAGCGCCGTCCTAGTTTACGAAGGAACTTGGCTCGACCTCCCCGTGAATACTTTATCACTCGACCCTTTTGTTTCTTCCACACGACAGCAAGTGTTGGGTCAGAATGTTGTTCTTGAACAACAAGTTGGCTACACATCAGATCTTGCGGCGATTCAATGGTCACTGGGGTGACACAGTTTGGAGCCTCAGCCATGGCTCGTGTTACTGTAGCTGAAGTCTGAGTAGCATCATCTTCGGTGCAACCATCCTTGACACCCGAAATGTTACCTATGATTAGGTCAAATAAAGGTTCTGGCATGACAACTGTGAGTGTCGTACCAGTATAAAATGGAGATGCCACCTGGATACGTGCCTCAGGGAACAATCTCACTGATCCATCAATAAGGTTTGCATGGATCTGTTGACCTGTGTACTGCTCAGGCCGAACTAGACTCTGCTTGACAGAGTAACCTGAGGAACCATTATCTCTCAGGACCTTCACAGGAATGTCTCCCACAAACCCTGGCTGAACAAGGAAGGTACTGTCACCTGTGGGAGGGCCTGTGGAGGAAGCAGCTAGCCACTCATGAGGCTGCTGAATTGATGCGGCAAACATGGTGCCTTGAGACTTAGAAACTTGAGGGGTCGTACTCACTGCCTGTGGAGATGGAACATTGGCCATCTGTGGAGGGGGGTTCACTGTTACTGTGGGACTAGTGAACTGTGGGGGAGTACCCATACTGGTAGGGACGTGACCACCGTGCTGCTGCTGAGGAATGAAGGCTGCATTTGCTTCCTGCCTCCTATTCACTTGAGCTGGTGGTGAAAAGGACGGTCCCGACGGTCGGTTGCGTGGCTGATATTGGTCCTGGTTAGGGTATCTGTTGTACCGCTTCCACTCAAGTTTCTGAGTGTTTTGCCCCTGGTCCTTCCTCTGCGGTTTTGGACCTTGGCCATTACTCTGAGAATGGCCTTGTTGCTGGGATTCAGTCTGAGATGGCTTCCCAGACTTGGCAGTATCTTTTCTGCTGTTCCAGGTGTTTTGCTTACGAGTTTGATACCTGTATGCAGTGAAATATGCGTCAGCCTTTTCTACCATTTGGCTGGCATCTTTCAGCTGGCAGATCTTAAGCTGTGCTATGAGCTCAGCAGGCCACGACCTCTCTAGCTGTGTATGCAGCATAAGGTCGATTATCCCCACATGCGTGGAAGGAGTTTCATCTTTCTCCATCCACTCATTTATGTAAGCAGTGAGACGATCGAGGAACTGAACAGCTGTCTCCTTGTCTTGGAGACGAGCTCGCATGAACTGAACTTTGGCGTCTTCTACTGTGAGACCATACGCCTTAATGAGTGCAGCTTTCATCATCTCATACGTGAGATTGTCTCCACGAATTCTGTGGAGAATATCGAGGGCTGGGCCCTCAAATAAACTAAGAAATTGGATCTGCTTAGCTGCCTCATCCAGTTGATACATGTCTGCCATGTCCTCAAAACGAGCTATGTATGGCTCGATTCACTCGCCTTCCTTGTATGAAGGAAGCTTGATGCGTGGGGTCCCCAGGACATGTGCAGGGAGAACGCTTGTGGAGCTTGGACCAACTGCACCAGATGTGTCTGAAGCCAAGAAATCTCGCTTGAGCTTCAGCATTTCATATTCGTGTTTTTCGCGGGCTTCTCACTCGGCACGTTCGTGTTCTCGTTCTCTCTCTCTTTCCTCACGCTGTTCTCGCTCGTGTTCTAAGTCGAGTTCACGCTGTTTTCGCTCGTGTTCTAAGTCGAGTTCGCGCTGTTTTCGCTCGTGTTCGCGCTGTTCTCTCTCGTATTCGCGCTCCTTTTCGCGTTCCTCACGCTGAATTCGACGCTTTTCATGAGCATCACTCTCGCGCTGCTGTTCGTAATTAAACCGAGAGAGGACGAACTTCTTGATTTCAGTTGGGTCCGTAAGACCCATATCTTTGGCTTCCTGTACATAGATGCTGGTCGACATGGCGCTAATTTACTAAGCAAGCCAAAACTGAGTACTGATTGCTGCATCGCAAACGAATGGTAATAAACACAAGTAAAGAATACAGACACAAGCTAGTGGTGACCAGTCTTATCTAGTTAACTGGGAAAGAATAAAGCAAGAATGCAAATGACTGGGAAGACTCAATAATTGACACAATGGGTACGGCGACTTAACAGGAACGAATAAAATCGTCTGGCGTTACCAAGAATAAAGTACTAAATAGAGTTAAGTACTCTGTGGATTAATAAAGCAGAAATTCACTTGCTAAACTAACGGTAAACACCAGTAAGCTTGTGCCTATAAACTTTAATGATAAATACCTAAATATGAGTGAGTGAGTATTATCTCGTGAATAGCTTTAGAGCTAGGAGTTAATATCCTGGAATGAGGTCGCCAATTGTCAAGGGGTTTTTAAAATAAATGCAATATTATTAAATGATAATTCTCAATGATACTGAAGAGCAGGGACAATGAATTGTCTTGCTAAATCAAGCAATGATTACTTTATACTGGCCCGCTTCGCCAACTCTCTCAGAACGAGAATTTATAAACTTTCTCAACAGTACACAGCAGAGACTAATTTCTGACAGTCGCTGTTTATTAGTACTGTTAGCCTCTGGAGAAAGTGATTTCACCCCTGACAATAAATAACTAATACTATTAATAATATCAGGTTCTTGCTGATGCTTAACTCCTAGAAGGCACAACGGATTTTAAGCTTAATACAACAAGTCTGGCCTAAGCACCAGTTATGAATAGCAAAACGTTTATGCAAGCTAGGAGCTATAAGGGAAATAAGCTTTATTGTGGAGAAATGAAACACGAGTTTACATTACATTAAGCTCAGAGAAAAAGAACTGTTAAATTTATTAATTACAAAGGAATAAATTTAACATTACATTCCAAATGAATTCAAAATAAATAGATCGCACTCACTCACTCAAAAGCTAAATTCTTATGCCTAGAAAAAAACAACATGCGGTGCAGCCGGCCAGCATGTGAGGAAACAGCACACTTAACTAAACTCTTAAACCTAGGAAAATACAAAAAGGAAATACTGGTCAATGAATGTAGTGTATCACCAAGAAGGGTGGGAGCCTGGAGAACTGTAGTCTAGTGGAGTCTGGGTGCTAGCTGACCTCTCACTCTCTCACTGCTGAAGCACAGAACTCACTCCGTCACGACAGACACTTGACTGCCTAACTCGTGGGAAAGACGGGAGCACTATGGCCGCCTTCCTAACGGCTAGAGTGAGCGAAACGCGCCCAAAACAAATCGCTCAGCGGGAGCGCTAATGTCTTGCACAAAGACGATCACTTATGACAGTGAAAAATTGATTTGAAAAGACTCCCGACTGAATGAGCGGTTAACTGAACGATACACAGTGAGTTTTCCACTAACAGTTCATGGTTTCTCACAAAAGGAAAATGTCGCGAATTTGATTCTGACACGTAATAGGTAAGGGGATCAACTGAGTCAACCTCCACATCAGATACACTCCTGCAACCAACAGGGTACAAGAACAGGCCAAGGACATGTCACGAGACGTGAGTTGGATCACTCACATGACTGAAAAAATTGTTCTGGTTGATCAGCTCAAGGATTTCAGAAGAAAATGGTTTTCACTGCAGACTGCCATGCCAATACTTGAAATCACCACAAACAAGAAGTCCTCCAGAGTTTAGAGAAGGTACTTCGAAAAACTGCCCAAACTCCTCCAGAAAACCTCGATCTATGCCTGGATGATCTGGTCGATACACAGTTGCAATTCTAATGGTTTTCTAATGGAAATTTATTAACATTACCATAAAGTCAAATGAAGATGGGGTCAAACCAGAGGTGTTCAAGCGGTGCTTTTAGTGTACCGGCGGAAGCGATAGCGGTACTGGTCGAAAATAGTACCGGCGGTAGTGAAAGCATTACAACGTTTAAAATGTACCTGCAGTAGCGATATCTGTACTTTCAAGTGGTACCATTTTATTAACAATTTGAGTCTTCCCTTAACCAGACCTATAGAAAAATGTTAGGACGAGAATAGTTGGGGCGTAAAGGTTTAAATAAAAACTTAAAACTTGTCACTTATCAGTGCAGCATTTTCCACATATATTCCAGTTTACAAAGTTTGTACTTCTGTATCATTATTTATTTCCCATAAAAAAATACAAGCATTTCGAAGTGATTACCGATCAGTCCTGCTCGTTTTGGTTTAAGGACGTTTTTTCCCATTGAGAACAGTCATCCTATTGCAGCAGTGGAGGGGATCGGTGTGTTGAACCTAATGAATACATCCAACAGTACACACGTGACACATGCATACACACACAGCCACACAGAGACGAACATATACAAACACAGACATAAACACAAACACATACTAGCACATACATATATACATACACATACATACATACACACATACATACAAACACACACATACATACACACACAGAGACAGCCATGCAAACAGACATACAACTGCATAGATAGATACATACATACATACATGCTGTACATACACTGCCCACCTCTGGGTCAGAGTCTATGAAAGAAACATTTGCTAGTGCTGCCGAGTAGATGAGTGCTGCACCTCCTCCAGCAGGAGCGGCAGGCCTGGGAATATTTGTAGTAGAATGTGTCCTAGGCAAAGCACTAAGAATAATATTAATATCAGGCTCAAACAACCAGGTTTCCGTCAAGCACGAAATGTCAAGCTCGTGGTGATTTAGAGCTTCGTTAATATAGTTTATCTTATTACGGATGGAAGACCCACCTTCAACTGGCTCAAAAGGGATGTAGTCAGTTTTTTTAATGGTCAAAGTTGGTATTTTCAGTCAATCTGTTTACTTTGAGAATGCATACTTGGACAGTCTCTACTAGATGCAATATGGGCAGCTGACTGTGGATTAGTATTAGCTTCTTGATGTCTTAAGGGAGAGCCGTTGATGTATTACGAGAATTTTTGTTACTACAATCCTTAGAGTTATGGGCTGCAGCACAAAGAACACATTTTGGTTCATCATTATTTCTAGAACGCCTCACAGATGAATGACCAAAATCCTGACAGTGATAACACTGTGTAACCCAGAATCTATCACAAGCAATCTTGTAAGATGCACACAGATACAGTTGCTGTGTTCAGCGATGGAGGATCTCACCTCGGGCGACATCTTCAAGACAGCAGTTTTAGTGTCATTTTTAGTTCTTATGAAGAGAAGGTTGAGGGTACTACCATCAACCACGAGTATCTTGGTTTTATTGTTCTTGCTCATAGTGTTTGGGAAGATGTTCAAGTCGCCGAAGGAAGAGCATAGGCCCGTCTAGCTCTTTTTTGGCAGCATTTTCTTTGGCTCTGATAGACAAAAAGTTCCATTGGAACCAAAATTATCATTCATTACCCCAACCACTTCACCTTTGGCCTTGGCTGATGGAAACTTCATTACTAGCCCCCCAGCCTTGGTCTTAATCCAGCTATCAGCCGGTACCGAGTCAAGTACTCTGATGTCTTCTGGTCCCATTTGACTTGTCGGAGCATCAGCACTGCTTTTTGGCGTTATGATCAGTAACTGTTGACTACGGATGGCTTTTTCCTGGCCATGAGCCATGATCTCAACTATGCTCCTAGGCAGATCCTTCCCATCCCCCACGAGAGACCACCGAACAGCACCCGCAGATGACTTGGCCTGGTCTTGGGTGACAGCCATGGATGACGAGACCTTGGACTCTAGTGCCTCCAGTCTGCTTGAAACGTCCTTGATAGCCTGAAAAATAGGACCAGCTACCTCATCTTCAAGCTCTTTCTTGGTGACTGCTGCCTCCACCAGCCAAGACCTCATCTGCAAGTACAACACATTGGCTACACAGCCAGCAAAAGTCCAGCTGGTGGCTCTTCTTCATAAAGGGATAATTATTTACATCCGTACGCTGACATGCTAAGTGAACCCACTCACTGCAGCAGGCGCATTTAGTGCTTGTGCACCTTTTGCTGCAGACTTACTGCAGCGAGGGCACTGGTGTTGTTGGCTCATGATAAAAAAAAAAATAAAATAAAATAAAATAAAACAAACAACAACATTAATACAAAAACTATATACAATATTACCCAGGATAAACCCGGGTGGCACCGCCCCTGTTACCCTAATTTAGGGGTGGGGGGGAAGAAGAAAACAAATAAACACAAACAAAGAAATTAAAGAAGCAGGATGTCTGCAGGGTCACGACGCGCAGGTGGGGTACGACTTGACTACCCTTCTAGGAAAGGTAACCCAAACAGAGGTGCCGCAAAAGTTCTGAGTTGGTATTTTATAACTTTTCCCAATTTCAGCTTTATGGCAACAGCAAATACTTCACTTAGGAAAGACTTCATTGATTACAAACTGCCACCAGTGAAAAGAGCCGAAAATTTTTTCAAAGAACTGTATGCATCAAAGATAATAGTATCAATATCTAATTTTTCAGCTGACACAGTTGAAATACAGTGCCTGAGGTAACACATTTCTCTTAAAAGAATGAAAAGAGAGAAGGCCATAGAAGAAGATGAAATAGTAGCAGACTTACAATCGGATGCAGGAGTAGAAGTACAAAAGAGGCTCACCCACTTATTCACTCAGCTCATGAAGAAGGAAGAAAAATCACAAAACATGTTGTAGTTCAATAGTTATTATGCTCTACAAAAAAAAATAAAAATAAAAATAAAAAAGGCTACTCAAGAGATCCTAGTAATTATCGACCAGTTTCCTTATTACTAGTTATTTACAAACTTCACTAAAGTCTTTACGAGCAAAATAATAACAAACCTGGAAAAAAAAATCATTAACAGGCAGGATTCCGAAGCAGCTCTTCGACTACAAATCGTCTACGCACAATCAGCTAATTGAGAAAACTACAATATATAATAAAACATTGTGTTTAGATTTTGTTGATTACGACACGACTCTTGACTTGGTAGAGCACACAGCAACCATAAATTCATTCTGGGGCCAAGGAATATATGAGAACATTGTAAAATTGCTCGAAAACGTAGGGGGAACTGTAGCAGTTAAATTACATAACGACTCGAAAAGTATTAAGACTGAGAAGAGCGTGCGTGAGGGAAATACAGTTTCACCAAAAAATATTTATAACATGCCTAGAAATTATTTTCATAAAGCTTGAGTGGGAGAGCAAAGATTAAAAATAGATGGAGAAAATCTACTCCATTTAAGATTTACAGATGACACTGCCCTACTAAGGATTTCAGGGGCAGTGTCCAACTGTTTTTTTAAAATAACGTCTCAACAAAGCGTCGGACAAGGATTTAACTTTGGCAGTGCATGTTTGAGACCCCGGCTTAATTTGTAAAATTATGCTTTTGTACCAAATGTGTATGATTAAGGCATTTTTAAGAGTAAATGTAGGGTAAACTTAGCTAAAATCGTCAGAGGCATGTAGCGAGGCTAGCTTCGGTCACGATACAAGCCCCGCCCACAATTCGGAACGTGACGTCGGTGTGACGTAGTAGTAATCACCGACGCAAGTGGCATTTCTATCTTTCTAACCCCCCCCCCCACATACTGTACTTTCTCTCTCTCTCTCTCTCTCTCTCACACACACACACACACACACACACACACACACACACACACACACAGAAGTAATATTTCACCCCTACTACAGGTTCAGTATGGTCCTTATATGAGAAGAATGTTTGCGAAAAAAAGGTTTACTTGGAGGAAATTACTTATCATTTACGTGGACAATACGGCCATTGCTACATGCTCGGTGCATGTAACATGGAGCAGTGGTTTAGTAAACTTGTTCATTGTGAACGCCCACTATCATCTTTAAAAGAATTTTTTTTTTTTATAATAAAATAAAACTGAAAAGTAGCATTTTTAATGTGATTGATTGGCATGATGTAAAAGGAAATATATTAAATTCCTAATGCGGCTTGAGTTCCCGGCTGGAAATCACCCAAACCCCAGGTTATAAATCAGTGACAGAGACATGCATTATAGTAGTCGGCGATAAGAGGTGGAGACATCAAAGGTATACAATGATGTAAATAACATGCTCAGCACAACCTTTATTCATCATCACTATCCAGGCTGAGGTCTTCTATGTCTTCGTCATCGCTGGCAAGGTCAATGATGATGGGTCCCACAGCGTCGTGGATATTGTCTGATGTCCAGTATCCGACCTCGAAGTCTCGAGATCGTCGGACAGCAGCTGCCCACACCTCCTGGGTGGCACACAGTCTGGCTTCAGCCAGTCTGGCCTGCAGGTCGACCCTGGTGAAGCGTTGCAGGGAGGAGCATACGTGTCGCTTCATGCAACCCCACACCTGCTCGATGGCATTGAGCTCTGGGTGGGCGGGTGGAAGGCGGACAACCTCATGGCCCCACTCACGTATGATGTTGTCCACCTTGTACTGGGGCGTTGGTCGGTTCTGCTGGCAGACGAGCAGCAGCTCAGGTAGTGTGGCGCCAGGTGGGATGGGGAGCCTGTGTTGCTCCAACCAGGTGATTAGGTCACCTTTCTTGGTTGCTGTGGTGGGACAGCGACTATTCTCAGTCAGTTGGCTGTGGTAAGGTGCGTTGTCCATCACCAGGACCGACGGCTCGGTAAGCGATGGCAGGAGTTGCGACATCAGCCATCGGATGAAGAGCTCGCCTGTCATCTCTCCGTGGTAGTCGCCGCTGGTGTTCTTGGCTGTGTAGCAGAGGAACGAACCCTCAACGAAGCCATTGGCCGTGCCAGCTGCGACCACCACGAAACGTTCACCTTCACCAGGTGGTACCTGACGACTGTACATATCGCTGCTTTTATCCTGAGTTGTGTCCACCCATTCCCTGCAGTGATTCATCCTGGTGGTAAACCATGTCTGCCTCCCTTCTTCCCAGTGGTGCCGCAGAGCCTGGAGAGCTGCGATCCGGCGGCACACGACGTCCAGGGATTCTTTTGCTAACATACACCTTCCGCTGTGATGTCTTGTAGCGGAATCCCATGTCGTGCAGGAGCCGCCACACCGACGTCTCCGAGGTTGCATCTGGGATGATGCCAACCGTCTTCAATTCCTGCGTCAGGTTGCCAACCGAAAACACCCTTTTGGCAGCGAACTTGGCGTGGATGAAGCGGCGAATGGTGCCCACAGTAAAATTATCAAAGACAGGCGGTGCTGGAAGTGCTGCTGGTGTCTTAGGCTGAAGCGTGGTTCTGCGATCCACGACCTTCCTCACCGCCGTCGCCGTCATACCCACAACGTGCGCAACACGCTCGTGAGGTCTGTGTAGAGAAAGGCCAATATGTATGTAACATTTGCCGCATGATGATGAAAATGTAAGCAAATATATATAAAGTATATATATATATATATATATATATATATATATATATATATATATATATATACTCGTTTATGTATTACAGAAATGCATTTCATTCTGTAAGCACGGCCTTGCCAAGACTAATTCACAGTGGCAAGGCAAAGAGGTTTTTATCATCATCTTTTGAGCTGACAGGTCCTTTGACAAGTACAAGGTAATAATTGTGCTAGTTATGGCATGGAAAGCACAGTATCATGCAGAACAATTACATTTTGATCTGTGAATGGTGAACATATTTCACTATAGTAGTCTGGTTCACCACCCCTTGGCAGTCAACAAATGAATTTCGCCATATTATTTTATTTTTTATCAATTTTTGTTTTCAAATTACCTGTTCAAACTTATCAAATTCCTCATGCGGACCCTTTCGCGGTTGTATACCGCGAAAAGCCGCAGCACAAAAGCAGTCTTGCAACCTCTAGGACAATAAGAGATGCTCGCCATCGCTGAAGTTTCGGTTTGGTAACGTCTCGCCTGTCGGCGGCCGCCACATCACCTCGCCCAGTGGTGCCGGCTCAGGCAGTGATTACTACTCTTCAGAAGTGAATAAGTCATATTGACGTCACAATATGTGTAAGAGGGCGATGCATATACTATGTACTAATAGGGAGTCTGGAGGGATGTACACTCTAAAAATCAGCCGCAGCTCAGAAATATGAGTAACCCTGAGGCATTGAATCTGAAGTAGCTTACATAAAGACAGAACTACCACTTGCGTCGGTGATTACTACTACGTCACACCGACGTCACGTTTCGAATTGTGGGCGGGGCTTGTATCGTGACCGAAGCTAGCCTCGCTACATGCCTCTGACGATTTTAGCTAAGTTTACCCTACATTTACTCTTAAAAATGCCTTAATCATACACATTTGGTACAAAAGCATAATTTTACAAATTAGGTCGGGGTCTCAAACATGCACTGCCAAAGTTAAATCCTTGTCCGACGCTTTGTTGAAACGTTATTTAAAAAAAACAGTTGGACACTGCCCCTGAAATCCTTAGTATTTCCAGAAACAGCAGAAACTTTGCAAGGAATGTTAAATGTCGTAATTAGAGAATCTCACGGTAGGGCTAAAGGCGCCCAGAGTATAAGTAAAGTAATGTTTAATCCAAGTACACCACAAAGTGTCATGAGAATTAGTTACAGTATTATTGAAGAAGTGGAGGAATACAATTGCTTGGGGCTAATCCTAAAACTAACGAAAAGCCATGACAGCGAGGAAAAAGATGCTTTACAATTGGATGGAAAGCTTTCAGTAAACATAAAGACATCATGAAAAGAAACTTGCCAATATGCATGAAACGAGAAGTATATAGTGAATGTATAGTATCAGCAGTGACGTACGATTGTGAGAGCTGGAAACTGACATAATTGATGTAAAATAACTAATCCATTCTTAACAAGGAATGGAAAGTTCAATTTTGGGAATGTATTTAAAAGACGGGAAAAGAATATCATCTTGGGTGAGGGAGCAGACTAAAGGCCAAGACACCATAGAAGTAATGAAAGACCAGGAATGGAGGTGGGCAGGTAATGTAGCAAGAATAAGGGATAACTGATGAAGCAAGAGGCTGGCTGACTGGACTCCAAGAAATTGTCAGCGTAGCAGAAAAAGGCCAGACAGGAGGTGGATTACAGGTACTGTACAGTATGTATATTATATAAGTAATTATGTAATACGTGTGTGTGTGTGTGTGTGTGTGTGTGTGTGTGTGTGTGTGTGTGTGTGTGTGTGTGTGTGTGTGTGTGTGTAAGCAAATATATACCGGTACCGGTATGCATAATCCTAGGTTCGTATATGTTTGCTTTACTCTTCAGTTGATGTCTGAATGGTGAAGTTTGTGGGGAACGTCACGGATTAACAGTAAGATTTTATATATATATATATATATATATATATATATATATATATATATATATATATATATATATATATATATATATATATATATATATATGAGAGAGAGTTAGATTCATGCAGTGAGAAAGAAGACGAGAGGCTGCAGGGAGTCACTGAAGAAGGGAATGTGTCGAGACGAAAAGCATCTCATTCAGCCCTGTTTATAATTAAGTTACTTCATATGGTGAGCCCAATCACATCTGTCAACTATTCACACATGAATAAATAAACCGCTTTATAAATGCAGAAAGTAAGTAGAGTTAATTAAATAAAGAGTTGGTTCAGAATTACTACATCTGCAAAAGCTGTTTCTGTAAGGAAAATACTAATGAATAGCCATGAAATGTCGCAAGAGGAAAAAAAGAAGACAAAATATATTGAGGCATAATGAAAGACTGATATATGTGCTTTAGAAATGATTAAATACAATAATTAATCAAGTTTTGTTGCACCTAGAAACGCCCTGGAGGACAATATTAAAGAAAGAAAGAAAACGTAATAATGGCACAGGATAAGGCAGGGAGATCCTTATTCCTTTCTTCTTACATGCCGACACCAACAATAACTTTGTCTCTCTCTCTCTCTCTCTCTCTCTCTCTCTCTCTCTCTCTCTCTCTCTCTCTCTCACACACACACACACACACACACACACACACACACACACACACACACACACACACACACACACACACACACACGCGCGTTCTTTTTGAAGAAAATCTAGCTGCCCTCAGGAAAGAAAATGAGTCACCTCTAAAGCTCTGTCATAGCCTGTATGAAGTACTGACTTTTACATAATGTCATTAGCTCTGTACTCCATTGCCTCAGGGGCACTAGGTCTTCAGTCTTTCACCTTATTTCTTTTGCAGGTATAGATGCCAACCCAATATGATGGGGGTATTGTTGACTAGCAGTTGATCTAGTTTATGTATTTAGGTAGAGAATAATAACGGTGCCATTTTGTAGAGCTTTTATATTCCGCTTCTCTTGTACTAAGTGCAGTAGCAGCAGTAGTAGTAAAAGTGGTACCGTAAGTATAATTCTGGTCCTTTGTGTTTCTCCAGGCATAATGTCCCTGGTGGTGGTGTTGGTTGTGGCTGCAGCTGCAGTGGTGATTTGTGGTGCCAGTCCACTGCCGGTGCGGGTGTCTCCTCAGGCCTCACACCAGGACCGTCTCAAAGCAGCTCATGCACTGTTGGCACACAGTCCACTTATAGATGGGTCAGTTTACACTTCCCTTACATATATATTTTTGGTATACTGCACATTTGCATGCATCCATTTTACAAAGTAATTATTATAATGCAAATAAGCCTAAGCATGGCAGGCGGTGGAAGGTGGTAGGCATTGAAATGCTAGCATTCAGATCTTGGATAAAATACAATTTTCTATTGAACTGCTTGTTTTAGTATTGCTTTTGGTATTGCTTTTCTCTTGTACATAAAATTCACTGTTGAACTAGCCTAAGTAAACACCAGTAATATCATGATGTTAAACCTTAGCTAAAACTATAAAGATAATGGCTAGAAAAGCCAAATGATATTTAGAAACTTATATTTTATAACAACAACATTAGATAATACAAGAATAGTTACAGAGGATGTTGGATGTAGAATAGTATAACGACTAGGAATTTTCAGTACTTCATCCATTTATCCTGAGGACTTTGATTTGTATTTTATTTGGTTAAACCTTAGACTAGACTCGTCTTTCTGGAAGGACTGTGAAGGAGGCTGTGACTGTCCATCCAGAAGACCATGTGAAATTTCATATTTTTCACACTTAGTAATGCGTGGCAAACTATTGATTATGCTCGATGAGTTGTCACATGGGTCTCCCCAAGCCTGACTGAAGATGATGCATCACCTGCCTACCCACTGGCCACCATGGAATGACGATGTTGCCATATTTCTCCCAACTTCCCTCCTTTACTTCCCCCACCCAACTGGGCAGCAAACTGGCCCAGCCAGTCAAATGTCGACTTGCTCCTCCTCTGGCCCTTGACGACCTGCAAACCACCAGTTTCTTTCAAAAGTCAGTGGAGTGGTTGAAAATTGTGCAACTACAACTTAGACATGTTTGCTTATTTATGAGTAGGTCAAAACGGGTAATAAAAACACCCCATTTATCCCACATCTGCTGCACTGCTGACCTGGGATATAGAGCACACTGCTGTAGCCATAAGGGTAAAATCCATTTTTTTTTTTTTTTTTCACCTAAAGAGAGACCCAGCGGCCTGAAGGGGATGGAAACTATTTCTGTTTACCCATTCAGCCTGAGGATATAGTTTCGATATGTTTTTGGTTAGACTTTGCCTGTCAGACGAGAAACCTCTCGGGGACAAGTGGTTAAACAGGATAAATGGGTTGAAAAAGAAAGAATATCATCAGCATGTTCGTCCTGTTCTTACATTTTGTTCCGAATTCTGTAGCATGACATTAAGGGCTTAGAGAGGAAAACAACTGATAAAATTATCTGTCACATGGAGAGGTAAGAAAAGACATTCTTTGATATAGAAAAATATAATAGATGTAGAAATTACCATAGGCAGAAGACATATACATCGTATGGCTCATGTCGGATGGCTAAACTACCCGAGTGTTATCCTAGACATGGAATACTTGCTGAGTTGTAGTAAACTGTTTTCTGAAAAGAGTGGTGAACCCCTCAGTGTTGAAAGTTGTTAGCCTACGATAGAAAAGACTAACTGTTAGTATGTCAATGTGAAGTAAGTTGGAAGAGGCTTTTGTCCTCCAAGTAGCTAATACATGACGATGGTGATAATGGCACGTGAGTTATGGCGGTCTGTTGACTTGGGGACTGACTACGTGAGCATGGGCATCCTGGTGTACGAGAAAACTCAAATCTTTTACTTCATAGATCTATCCTACTCTTCCCTTAGAAATATAAAGAGGTTAATAAAATGCATTCCTATATCTTACATATTCATAGGTCTATGCACGTTCCAGCTGATACTGTGCATTCTTGCACATCATGTCTTTAATACACATTTATTCCTCTTGATCTACACCCAACAAGCAGGAAAACTTGGTACGGAAGACAAAAGTACTGCAGAAGCAGAGTTTATTGTGATACACAGTCTGCTTTGCTTGTAAGGCCTCGTTAATCATGATGGCAATGTTTTTTTAAGGATCACTGAAAGCAGTGGAAATAAACTGTGAAATGAACATGGAAGTAAAAAACTCGCTGCATGACAGTAATGTGATCCGCACTATATCGTACAGAAGCGAAGCTTCGGCCCAGTTGATGGGACACATGGCAAGAGTGGGAGCAGTAACAATGGGATATTGAAAGGAGCTCGTGGAGCTACATGAATGAACAGACTGAGAAATGAGGAAGTAAAAGAGCATTGTGGCATTAACATAGATGTGATTAACAGCGTTAAAAGAAACAGTCTGAAAATATTTTAAAATGGAAAGACTGGAGACTGGTCATGTGGTGAGGATGGATACTGAGAAATTGACGAGAAGCGTGTATGTGAATGGGGTGTAGGGCGATTAGGGGTAGGGGGATGATATGCAGAGAAGTAGAGAGATGTAGCCTATAAGATAGATGGGCTTGAGAGGTAGGGCAGCCAAATGGCCAAGGATGATTTGATGACACGTGGAGAAATATATAAGAAACGTAGTTTTGAACTACAGGGAGGACAGCCAAATGGCAGAGGACAGGAGACATAGGGACTATATGTGTGTGGCAACACCGCAAGGGATCAAGGCAGCTGGCCTTTGACTGATAGATCTAATTTCAACAGTTAAAATAAGTGTTATTTATGATTATATATATATATATATATATATAAATATTTATATATATATATATATATATATATATATATATATATATATTGCCAGACGCCTCAATCCCGTTTGGGGTGGCCACAAACAAATCGCCTCCAAGTCGCCCTGTCCCTAGCCATTTCACTGCCCTGCTCCCAACTCACACCCCCTCTCATATACCTCTCCACCCCATCCCTCCATCTCATCCTCGGCCTCCTCCTCCCTCTTCCCCCCTCCACCTCACTCACATACACTCTCTTCGTCAGTCTTTCACCCTCCATCCTCTCCACATGGCCAAACCACCTCAGTGTGTTCCTCATAACGCTTCCTATCACATCCACATCAACACCACAACGCTCCTTTATATCCTCATTCGTCAGCCTGTCTCTCCATGTGACTCCACAGGCTCCTCTTAAATAACTCATTTCCACTGCTCTCACTCTTGACTTGTGTCCTTCCAACAACGTCCAAGCTTCACTTCCGTACGTTAGAGATGGTATCACAATACTGTCATGTAGTAACTTTTTCACTTCCATGCTCACTTCCCTGTTTCTTATCGCTGCTTTCAAAGAACCAGCAACCTTTCTTCCCTGCTGTACCCTTTCAAGCACTTCACCCTCCAAACCTCCATCCTTACTCATCACACTACCCAAGTACTTAAACGTACTCACATATTCCAATTCCTCACCATCCAACCTCGCTGTACATTCACTGACTTCACCTCTCTCAAAGACCATCACTTTACTCTTCCCTACATTCACCTTTAGATTCCGTTTCTTACACACTCTCTCAAACTCATCCACCATGCCTTGCAGCTCCCCTTCGTCTTCACTCAACAACACAGTATCATCCGCAAACAACAGTACAGGGAGTTTCCAAACACTATCCTCTCTCACCAAGGGCCACTCCAACATCCACCACCCTACCTTGTACCTCTTTTATTACCCAATCCATGTACAGATTGAACAACCATGGAGACATGACATATCCCTGTTTCAAACCAACTTTCAAAGAGAAAAATTCACTTAGTTCACCATCCACACGCACTGCAGCCTTCACACCATCGTACATACTCTTCACAGCATTCAACAACTTCCCATCTACTCCATATATTCTTAACACTTTCCACAATCCTTGTCTATCCACCCTGTCATATGCTTTCTCCAAATCCATGAAAGCCGCATACAACTTCTTTCCCTTCTCTAGAAACTTTTCCAATAAAGATCTAAGAATGAATATCTGATCTACACAACCTCTTCCCTTCCTAAAGCCTCCCTGTTCTTCTCCAACTAATATCTCTGTTCTTTCTCTAACTCTGACAATAAGTATCCTACCATACACTTTTCCTATTATACTAAGAAGACAAATGCCCCTATGATTACCACACACTTCTTTTTCCCCTTTTCCTTTGTACAAGGGAATAATTATACCTGACTTCCAATCCTCCGGGACTCTACCTTCCTCCCAGGCCAATCTGCACATCTTCCACATCCATTCTACTACTATCTCTCCCCCATGCTTCAGCATTTCACCACACACTCCATCAATTCCTGGGGCTTTCCCCGATTTAACTTTCTTCATTGCTTCCACAAGTTCTATCCTACTGATTTCTTCCTGTCTTCTCACCTCCCTCCTTCTCCCAGCCATTCTCCAGCCACTTATACTCGCATTACTTCCATCCTCTACGTTCAACAATTCCTTAAAGTGTTCTCTCCATCTGCTCACTTTTTCTCCGTTCTCCACTAGTAATCTACCATTTTTATCTTTCAGTCCCCTGTTAACTTCACTTCCACCCTGTCTTACTCTTTTCACCTCTCTTCAGAACATTTTCTTACAGTTCCTCCACTTTACACTCAAATTCCTTCCAAATTCCTCATCCACTCTCTTCCTACTCTCTCTTACTAATCTTTTCACCTCTCTCTTTCTTTCTACACATAACTCTCTCTTCCGCCTCTCTACTTCTTCCACGCCCCTATTTCTCATCCATTCATTGTATGCTTTCTTCTTTTGTGCCATAGCCTGTTTCATCTCTTCAGTCCACCACGCTGTTCCTTGCACCCCCCTCCGTCTTCTCTTCCTTAGACACACCACATCACATGCTGCACATATTTCTTCTGTAAATATCCTACACACACCTTCCACGTCTCCCATCTGCTCCAATTCATATTTGCCCAATCGTTCCTCCACTTCTCTCTTATACTCTGCCTTTTTTTCATCCTCTTGTAACCTTTCCACTCTCCTTGCAACTACTCCTTCCTCTCGTCTTTCCCTTCTTCTATTCCTCCATCTTACTTGAATTCTAATTCTGGCCACCACCTAGTAGTGGTCAGAAAGTCCACTCCCCCAACCTCTATAAGCTCTTGCATCCTTTACACATCTTCGCATCCTTTCATCCACACACACATAATCAATCATTGCCTTCCTTTCATTCAGTTCACCACCCATCCTTCTCATCACTCGCCATGTATACCTGTGGATCATTTTATCCCTGAAGAGGGTATTGGCTATCACCAACCTTCTCCCAGCACAAATGTCCACTAACGCACTGCCATTCTCATCTATCTCAGCAGGCACATCCCACTCACCAACTATTCCATCCACCTTCACATTCCCAACTTTACCATTCATATCACCAGTCAAAAACACTCTCTCATTCCTTCCAAACTTTTCCATGCACACTTCTTCATTTGTCCAGAACTCTTCTTTCACTCTTCTAGCACGATCTTGCGTTGGTGCATACACACACACAATCGCCCACATTTGTATTCCAACTTTCAACTTTACCCACACAATCCTTGACCCACCTGATCCTTACTGTCTTATGCTCCTCTTCCATCTTTTACTCACAACTATATGTCACGGGATTTTTATAATAACACGGTAATTTTGAAATAAATGCTTAAATATTATTTAAATTGATAATAATAATCAATAATACTGAAGAGCAGAGACAATGATTGTCTTGCTACATCAAGCAACGATTACTTTACGCTGACTTGCTACGATTCTCTAAGATCGAGAATTTATAAACTTTCTCAACAGTACACAGCAGAGACTAATTACTCACAATTGCTGAATTACTGTACTGTTAGCCTCTGGAGAAAGTTACTTCACCCCTGACAATAAATAACTAATACTAATAATAATAACATCAGGTCCTTGCTGGTGCATTAACTCCTATGGCACAACGGATTTTAAGTTAATACAACAAGACTGGTCTAAGTACCAGTTATGAATAGTAAAACGTTTATGCAAGCTAGGAGCTATGTGGGAAATAAGCTTAATTATGGAGAAATGAAACAAGAGTTTACTTTACACTGAGCTCAAGAAAGGAACTGTTAAATTTATTGATTACAAAAAAATAAATTTAACGTTACAATTCAAATCAAATTAATGAGACGCACTCACTCACTCACGCAATAGCTAAATACTTACGCCTAGGAAAAACACCTTAATTAAACTCTTAAAACTAGGAAATACACAAAGGAAATACCAGTCGATGAGTACTATGTATCACCCGAGGAGTGGGAGGTGGGAGTACTGGGATTAACTGTACTAGTGGAGCTTGGGGTGCTAGCTGACCTCTCCACTTCTGAGCACAGAACCTTTCTCCGTCACAGCAAACACAAGACTGAATTCAAATAATGCATAGGCAGAATGCACAAGCCACCGGAAGAAGGCGTGGCTAACGGTTGAGGAGAGCAGGGGCGAACAATAAAGTAACAATTGTATCGCTCAGTAGAGCACTTAGTGACGTGCATTAAATCGGTCACTTTTAAACAGTGACGAATGTTTTGAAAAGTATACCCCGAAATGGAGGGAGAAACGGTTAGCTGAGCGATACACAGTGAGTTTTCCACTAATAGTTCGTGGCTTCTCACAAAACGGAAATGTCGTGAATTGATTCGTGACATTACGCCCCTACAAAATTAAATTTTTTCCTTATGGGAAAAAAATTTGTGGATATATATATATATGTATACATCCTAAGTCATTCACACAAGATTCACACTGTGGTGTGTGTGCTATCCTGCTACAGGAGAAAGTCACAGTCGCCAGTGAGAGAAAAAAAAAACTCGTATTTACGTTAATAGAAGCAAGCTTGAGGGAAAAACTCCGTGACAATGGTGAAAATCCTGTACTCAGGTCAAACTGAGCGAAAAGTCGCTACATTTACACTGACAACTAATTGTTGTGTAGCGTGGTGTATGTAATACACGGTGTAGGTGTGACAGTTGTAGTGTAACTGTACCTATGTGTAAAATGACACAGTAAATAATAATATGGCGACGACGAAGGCAGAGAAGAGGCGGCAGCGTGCGGCAGACGATCAGCTGGCCCGCACAGCAAAACTGCTACCCCCATTGCTGAACCTGCAAAACCAATTGAGGTGGAGCATCAAAAATGTCAATGAGACAAAATTTTATCATGTTACAATTACTCTCTCTGCCTAGCAGTCAGTGCTACGAGGTCGCCATTAATTATAGCACACGATTATGGTCGGCAAGTTGAGAATCCCTGTGCAACCTCGGGTCTTCCATAGCCTCGAACCGCACACGGGTCCTCAACCTGTGCCTTAACCTACAGTACTTATATTAGTATTGGAGGGCTGAGAATCCTTGCAAACTTGGGTCTTCCATAGCCTCAAGTCGCCCCTGCGGAATTCTCACTTCCCCCTTAACCTACAATACTTATATTAGTACCGGGAAGCTGAGAATCCTTGTGCAAACTTGGGTCTTCCATAGCCTCAAGTCGCCTCTGCGGAGTTCTCTCTCGAACTTCCCCCTTAACCTACAGTACTTATATTAGTATCGGGAAGCTGAGAATCCTTGTGCAAACTTGGGTCTTCCATAGCCTCAAGTCGCCTCTCAACTTTCCCCTTAACCTACGGTACATATATTAGTACCGGGAAGCTGAGAATCCTTGTGCAAACTTGGGTCTTCCATAGCCTTAAGTCGCCTCTCAACTTCCCCCTTAACCTATGGTACATACATTAGTACCGGGAAGCTGAGAATCCTTGTGCAAACTCGGGTCTTCCATAGCCTCGAGTCGCCTCTCAACTTCCCCCTTAACCTACGATACAATACTTATATTAGTACCGGGAAGCTGAGAATCCTTGTGCAAACTTGGGTCTTCCATAGCCTCAAGTCGCCTCTGCGGAGTTCTCTCTCGAACTTCCCCCTTAACCTACAGTACAATACTTATATTAGTACCGGGAAGCTGAGAATCCTTGTGCAAACTTGGGTCTTCCATAGCCTCAAGTCGCCTTTGCAGAGTTCTCTCTCGAACTTCCCCCTTAACCTACAGTACAATATTAGTATCGGGGAGCCGAGAATCCTTGTGCAAACTTGGGTCTTCCATAGCCTCAAGTCGCCACTGCGGAGTTCTCTCTCGAACTTCCCCCTTAACCTACAGTACTTCTATTAGTACCGGGAAGCTGAGAATCCTTATGCAAACTTGGGTCTTCCATAGCCTCAAGTCGCCTCTCAACTTCCCCCTTAACTTGAGGTACATAATATGTGTGTACAGGCCCTGGACATAATGTGTCCTGTGGGGCCAATGGGCGAGACGTCAGGTCTGCACCCACTTCACCACTACCCTGTCTCTCAACTGACTCAGAGATTACAGGTGTAGTTACAAATGGCACAGGAAGGGCATGTCCCTGATCAGTGGTGATACTTTGGCACACACTGCAAGAACGGACAAAACTATTTATGTCCCGTCCCATCCCTGGCCAGAAAAAGTCAGCTCGGATACGGCCCTGGGTCTTCCTTTTGCCCATGTGACCTCCTGAGACTGAACAATGACCCCATTGTAACACTGCTAGGCGGTACTTGGCGGGAACGACAAACTGCAGTCAAACCTCGCCCTCGGGTGTTCGTGACTCACGGTAGAGCCGTCCTTGTTTGCGAAGGAACTTGGCTCGACCTCCCCGTGAATACTTTATCACTCGACCCTTTTGTTTGTTCCGCACGGCAGCAAGTGTTGGGTCAGATTGTTGTTCTTGCACAACAAGTTGACTACACATCAGATCTTGCGGCGATTCAATGATCACTGGGGTGACACAGTCTGGAGCCTCAGTCATGGCTCGTGTTACTGCAGCAGCCGAAGTCTGAGTAGCGTTATCGGAGCAACTATCCTTGACTCCATTAATATTGCCTACTATAAAGTCAAATAGAGGCTCTGGCATGACAACCGCAAGTGCCGTACCAGTATAAAATGGAGATGCCACCTGGATACATGCCTCAGGGAACAATCTCACTGATCCATCAATAAGCTTTGCATGGATCTGTCGACCTGTATACTGCTCAGGCCGAACTAGACTCTGCTTAACAGGACAACCTGAGGAACCATTGTCTCTCAGGACCTTCACAGGAATGTCTCCCACAAACCCTTGCTGAACAAGGAAGGTACTGTCACCTGTGGGAGGGCCTGTGGAGGAAGCAGCTAGCCACTCATGAGGCTGCTGAATTGATGTGGCAAACATTGTGCCTTGTGAATTATATTGGGAAGATGGAACATTGGCCATCTGTGGAGGGGGGTTCACTGTCACTGTGGGACTAGTGAACTGTGGGGAAGTACCCACACTGGTAGGGACGTGACCACCATGCTGCTGCTGAGGAATGAAGGCTGCATTCGCTTCCTGCCTCTTTTGAGCTGGTGGTGGAAAAGTTTGTCCCGATGGTCGGTTGCGTGGCTGATACTGCTGCTGGTCAGGGTACTGCTGCTGGTTGGGGTGCTTGTTGTACCGCTTCCAAGCAGGCTGCTGTGTATTTTGCCCCTGGTCCTTCTGTGGTTTTGGACCTTGGCCATTACTCTGAGAACGGCCTTGGTGCTGGGATTCAGTCTGAGACGGCTTCCCAGACTTGGCAGTATCTTTTCTGCTCCAGGTGTTTTGCTTACGAGCTTGATACCCGTATGCAGTAAAGAATGCGTCAGCCTTCTCTGCCATTTGGCTGGCATCTTTCACCTGACAGATCTTAAGCTGTGCTATGAGCTCAGCAGGCCACGACCTCTCTAGCTGTGTACGCAGCATAAGGTCAATTATCCCCTCACGCATGGAAGGAGTTTCATCTTTCTCCATCCACTCATTTAAGTAAGCTGTGAGACGATCAAGGAACTGAACGGCTGTCTCCTTGTCTTGGAGACGAGCTCGCATGAACTGAACTTTGGCGTCGTCTACTGTGAGACCATACGCCTTAATGAGTGCAGCTTTCATCATCTCATATGTGAGATTGTCTCCACGAATTCTGTGGAGAATATCGAGGGCAGGGCCCTCAAATAGGCTAAGAAACTGAAGCCGCTTAGCTGCCTCATCCAGTTGATATAAGTCTGCCATGTCCTCAAAACGAGCTATGTACGGCTCGATTCGCTCGCTTTCCTTGTATGAAGGAAGCTTGATGCGTGGGGTCGCCAGGACATGTGCAGGGGGAACGCTCGTGGAGCTTGGACCAACTGCACCAGACGTGTCTGAAGCCAAGGAATCTCGCTTGAGCTTCATCATTTCATATTCATGTTTTTCACGTGCTTCTCGCTCGGCACGTTCGTGCTCTCGTTCTCTCTCGCGTTGTTCACGCTCGTATTCGCGCTGTTCTCGCTCTTGTACTAGCTCGAGTTCGCGTTGTTTTTGATCGTGTTCGCGCTGTTGTCGCTCTCGTTCATGTCGTTCACGCTCGTATTCGCGCTCTTTCTCACGCTGCTCTTGTTCATATGCACGCTCTCTTTCACGTTCCTCACGCTGTTCTCGCTCGTATTCGCGCTGAATCTTACGCTCTTCACGGGCATCATTCTCGCGCTGCTGCTCCTGATTATGCCGTGAGAGTATATACTCTTTAATTTCGGTTGGGTCCGAAAGACCCATTTCTTTGGCTTCCTGTAAAAAATACAGTAGTAGCCATGGCGCTAATTTATTAAGCAAAACCGAAATTGAGTACTGACTGCTTAGCGACGAATACTAATAAACACAAGTAAAGAGTACAGACACAAGCTAGTGGTGATGTCTTATCTAGTTAACTGGCAAAAATAAATCAAAAATGTAAATGACTGGGAAGACTCAATAATAAACACAATGGGTACGGCGACTTCCCAGGAGCGAATAAAATCGTCTGGCGTTACCAAAAATAAACTAGAGTTACGTATTCTATTGATTAATAAAGCCAAATTCACTTGCTAAATTAAGGGTAAACACCAGTAAGCTTGTGCCTATAAACTTTAATGATAAATACCTAAATATGAATGAGTGAGCACTATCTCGTGAATAGCTTTAGAGCTAGGAGTTAATATCCTGGAATGAGGTCGCCAATTGTCACGGGGTTTTTATAATAACACAGTAATTTTGAAATAAATGCTTAAATATTATTTAAATTGATAATAATAATCAATAATACTGAAGAGCAGAGACAATGATTGTCTTGCTACATCAAGCAACGATTACTTTACGCTGACTTGCTACGATTCTCTAAGATCGAGAATTTATAAACTTTCTCAACAGTACACAGCAGAGACTAATTACTCACAATTGCTGAATTACTGTACTGTTAGCCTCTGGAGAAAGTTACTTCACCCCTGACAATAAATAACTAATACTAATAATAATAACATCAGGTCCTTGCTGGTGCATTAACTCCTATGGCACAACGGATTTTAAGTTAATACAACAAGACTGGTCTAAGTACCAGTTATGAATAGTAAAACGTTTATGCAAGCTAGGAGCTATGTGGGAAATAAGCTTAATTATGGAGAAATGAAACAAGAGTTTACTTTACACTGAGCTCAAGAAAGGAACTGTTAAATTTATTGATTACAAAAAAATAAATTTAACGTTACAATTCAAATCAAATTAATGAGACGCACTCACTCACTCACGCAATAGCTAAATACTTACGCCTAGGAAAAACACCTTAATTAAACTCTTAAAACTAGGAAATACACAAAGGAAATACCAGTCGATGAGTACTATGTATCACCCGAGGGGTGGGGGGTGGGAGTACTGGGATTAACTGTACTAGTGGAGCTTGGGGTGCTAGCTGACCTCTCCACTTCTGAGCACAGAACCTTTCTCCGTCACAGCAAACACAAGACTGAATTCAAATAATGCATAGGCAGAATGCACAAGCCACCGGAAGAAGGCGTGGCTAACGGTTGAGGAGAGCAGGGGCGAACAATAAAGAAACAATTGTATCGCTCAGTAGAGCACTTAGTGACGTGCATTAAATCGGTCACTTTTAAACAGTGACGAATGTTTTGAAAAGTATACCCCGAAATGGAGGGAGAAACGGTTAGCTGAGCGATACACAGTGAGTTTTCCACTAATAGTTCGTGGCTTCTCACAAAACAGAAATGTCGCGAATTGATTCGTGACACTATACATACTCCTTCCTTTGCCCTCTCATTCTCACCTACTCCTGCACATATACCCCATCCATACTCCCATTCTCTCACACTTTCTTCTTTCCATTTCGTTTCAGTTATTCCACATACATCCACTTTCGAACCCTGAAGCACCTGGACAATCTCTCTCTCTTTCACCTCATCATTCGCTCATGTATGTATATATATATATATATATATATATATATATATATACATATATAATAAATAATTTGGTTTTACACCAAGTATCCCAGAAGGGCTAAGCCGTTGCCCCTGGGTAGAGGACTTTGGACTGGAGCATGTAGCATTTTGTGACCGGATGCCTTTCCTGATGTCTACCAATGACCCTTGGTGGATTTGATCCTCCAACCCTTCGGTCAGAGCGGAGCGCTCTAACCCACTGAGCCACGGCTGCTACTATATATATATATATATATATATATATATATATATATATATATATATATATATATATATATATATATATATATATATATATATATATATATATATATATATATATATATATATATATATATATATATATATATATATTATATATTATATATATATATATTATATATTATATATTATATATATATATATATATATATATATATATATATATATATATATATATTATATATTATATATATATATATATTATATATTATATATTATATATATATATATATATATATATATATATATATATATATATATATATATATATATATATATATATATAACCTAAATCTTGTGGTACCGTCAGAGCCAGAAGAATGTCATCTCCAGGGACCGACTCAGAATGGCGTCCAGTATAGGCAGGTCATAATTTTCTTCTTCACCACACCTATTGACGTGATCTTCGGCTTGTACGGTCAAGGGTCACTGGGAAAGTAATTGGTGTTCATCGCTTAAAGCCATCTTTTTTTTTTCTTGGTGACCCATATTCAGGAAAGCATTCGATGTGAGTTGTAACAAATGAATGAGATGCAGCATGACTAATGGGCTTGAAAATATTAGTGATAACGATGCTACAATATGCTTTTATATTGCCGTGATGTGGGACCAATTCCAAGGACTGGTGATAAAAAAGGGATGAGTAGTATTCACGAACTTACGTAAATGCACTTAATGTCATTTGAGAGGACGTTCAATGTGATTACCGGCTTTTTCACATTAGGCAGCTCCTGTTCCAATCGGATTCGTGATACCAGCTCATCGAGATATTAAGAGCTAACGGAAAGGGTGGCTGTGCAAGGCCCTACCTGGTTATGCTAAGTATTGGCTGTGAAAAGCGATGTGGGCAGCAGCTGATGCTGCTACTGCTGGACAAAATGGTTCTTCCTGTTTAACTGGATAGACACCTGCCTGCCTGTGATTATTCTGTCTGTCTGTCTGTCTCTCTGTCTGTCTGTCTGTCTCTGTCTCTCTTTTGTCTGTCTGTCTCTCTCTCATATATATACTCGTGTATATATATATATATATATATATTTATACACACACGTTATATACAATATTCATGTCCAAAATGATATGCCGAGGACTAGGGCCTCAAGCTGTTGACGCTCTGTTGCTCTCTATGCGTCTACCGAGAATGATCAGGCACCCAGATGTGCGTGAATGACTTGTTGCATAATTGTAGTTTATTAACCCGCCGCGTCCCGGAGACGTGAATTCACGTCCTCACATGATGTGCACTCATATCCCGGAGACGTGAATTAACGCGGCAACATTGCAAGGTCCCTAATTTGCACAATTTTAAATTTTCGCGAGTGATTTCGCGAGTGATTTTTGGCACGTATTCACGGGACACCTTCCTCTATTCCTCTACAAGATGCCAAGCAGGGACAATGCCTTACACCGCATAACCTCTCCCCCCTCCCCTGCACTCCATTGTCTCGGCAATTCACCTGTTACCAGTGACCTGGCCAATAAAGACATTCAGGGCCAGAGTGATTCCCCAATCGATGACAATGCGGAGGACAAAGTTTACATAGCATTAGAGGAAGAAATATTCAGAAATGATGATCAGGTAATGTGGGAAAAAAATGGTCATGAATGGTGATGAGTTAGTGAGTGAAACAATGCTTATAATGCCTACTGTATATTACTGTTTGAAAACCAATATACTCTTGTACTACATATAAATTCGTACCAAGTAAATAAATAAATATTGTTTATGAGTGGATAAAATAGTTACCCTCCCATAGAATTTGTTTTCTTTGGTGCCAGCCTGTTAGAAAACCCAGTCAGGTAAGGAGGTAGTCGTACCTAGACCGAGTATTTTAAACCTCAGGTGAGCGATTTCTCTATGAATTTTCGATGTTTCTCACCATAAGCGGATGTTTGAGCCCTAAAAAAAAAGGTCCAAAAACGTCGGGACTGGGGCGTACCACTGCCCAGAAAACGTCGGGATGGGGTGGGTTAATGATGCGGTCTTGGATCTCATTAGGATCTGAAGTGCAAGGAATAATCTGAAGGACTGACATGGATGCTGAAAATATAACACATGAGTAATATCAGTAATTTAGAGAATAATCTATAGTTCTGTCAGTGGCAAATAATTCAGAGGTAAATACAGACTCATTAGTTGGCAGCCAAAACTTGAGAACACATTCCGTCGACCACATCCTAGCACCAATACATGCACTTGACTTAGAGCCATCGGTGTAAGACTGGTGGGACCCCAGATAATTCTTGGTGATGTTACCAAATTAATGGTGGACCTATGCATCAGCTGCCTTGGTCCTCTGTGCTGGAAGCCATGAAACATCAACCGCAAATTAGAGTGGCTACTAAGGTGCTATATTTTAAAGCACCAATTTGCCATAGTGACTGAGGTCCACATCAAGCTTCTGAGTCGCATGTAGAGGCGAATAGCATATGGTCGATGAACTCCACTGCAAAAGATGGTGGTGTTGATAAGGGGTGGAGGGTAGGTCAGACTACATTGCCGATTTCACAATAATTTCCCTACAGATCTCATCCCGTATGATAAAACCCATGTGATACGGATACGGAGAAGACACACATTCGTCTCAACTTCCATACCTGTACAGCACAAGGCTCCAAGTCACATTTGGAAATTTTTATTTTGAAACACATCCAACCTCCTCAACATGGCATCAGATGCCGACCCATACACCTGTGAACCATAGGCCAACTTAGATCTGATAAAGAACTTCTACACCATTGATAAATATTTTCTGTTGGCCACCCAAGTAGTACTCACTCGGGTGTTAAGGACATTTAATGTTTTATTACAACGAACTAGCAAATTATTCACCTGAAAGTTAAAATTTTAACCTCGGTCAGAATTCTGAGAAGGGATCGTTTGATTATCTAGTCAGATTCAAGTCACAGACATTACGGGTGGTGAAAATTACAGTGGCCCACTTAGGGACAGAAAACTGAAATCTCCACCGCAAGGCCCATTGGTAAATGGAATCAAGGGCTGCATGAATTTGCCCAGTCATAAATTGTGCATTCTCAGCACAGAGTAAGTATTTAAGATGCCTTGGGGTGGGAACTGATGACAAACTGTCATTGCTCGTGTACCAAAGTGGAACTAAGCACAGTTCCATGGAGCATCGCGTTTTCTTGAGGGGAAAAAAAAAATCCGATGTTGTATTAGGGGACAGTTTAACAGAGAAAGCTCTGTCCCTTAAAAATTTGGAAATAAACATAGGCAAATTACCGCTTAAACCATAAACATAGAGCTTCATTACTATGCCCATCTCAGCAGTTAATTCAACAAACAAGGGATGAGGCTATGGCACACCTAATGTCTGACTGGGGTGAAAGTAATCTGATTGTTTTTAATGCATTTAAGACTCTGTTCTTACACCTACCAACCCGACAAAATCTTCCACAGTTATACCCACTAATGTTTAATAATAATCAACTTGGTTCTGCATCATCCTTGAACATGCTTGGGGTTTCATTTACTCGGGACTTGTCTTGGAAGGATCATATTGCGTCTCTTGTAAAATCTGCTTCCAAGCGATTGGGTGTGCTAAGCCGACTCCGTTCCTTCTTTACCCCTGCACAATTGTTGACTCTATACAGGGGTTTTATCCGCCCCTGAGTGGAGTACAACTCTTATGTGTGGGGAGGCTCCCCACACACAGCTCTTCTCAATAGGGTGGAGTCAAAGGATTTTCGTCTCATTAACTCTCCTCCTCCTACTGACTCCCTTCAACCTCTGTCTCTTCGCTGCACTGTTGCATCTTTATCTCTTTTCGATCGCTATTTTAATGGTCACTGCTCCTCTGAACTGTCTGCTTGCATTCCTCCGCCTCTTCGACGGGCGCGTAGCACCCGTCTGGCAGCAAACTCTCATCCCTTTTCTGTCCAACTCTCTAATGCAAGAGTTAACCGTTACACCCAGTCCTTCATTTATGCAACAGGTCAACTCTGGAACTGTCTCCCTCTGTCTGCATTTCCTGCTGCCTATGATCTCCAGTCTTTCAAACGCAGTGTGTCCAGCATCTCTATATGATCGGATCTTGAATTTGGCTCTCTCGTGTATTTTGTTTTTCTCTTGGAGGGAACTGTTATTGCAGACTCATGGCCTTTAGTTCCTTCTTCCTCGCATAAAAAAAATATGCCGTATTACCACGTCCTGTCATAGGCTTTATGGATGTCCAAGAACACCCCTGTCATTAATTCCTTCAGAGCACATGTCTCTGAAATACAGTCTTCAAAGTTAATTAATTTTCTAATGTAGTTCTACAGATATGGAGCTCACATTTTTGAACAATTAACAATTTCTCAGCTCTTAAACGAAAGAAGCAGATTGCAAAAGCTTCGTTTCATGACCTTATACTTGTACAGAAAAGAAGTCAGCATAATAGGACGAAACGAAGTGGGATTCATAAGGCAACCTCTCTTTGGGTATAGGTATGATGTGCGTTGTCATCAGCTTGGGAAAGTTCATGATGCTCAAAGCTCATTGTACATTGCAAACAACTTTATCAAGTTATCCTGATGAAGATGCTGGATCATACCCTATGTGATGGCATCCGGTCCAGGACTGGAGTCTTTACAGGATTTTAGGGTAAGAATGAGTTCTCTGTCTCTGTGGTAAAGTCCAACACTTGTATCTCAGCTGAATACATATGGTCTTGCAAAAGCTAGTCGTAACTGACTGAGCTATTTCCATGAAAAAAACTCTTGATGAGGATGTTAGTTAAGTCCGCAGGATCGACACAGATGTTGTTATCCACCTACACAATGGTCTGAGGGATATAAGGCTTTTGTTATTTAGCAGTTTAAAGGTGGACCAGACTTTACTGAGTCGGGTAAAGCGATGCACTGTAGACACAAAAAACACCAGGAGTCACTTTTAGCCCGTATTATTATTTTTTCTTGCCTCAGCTCATACCTGTTTAAATGCATTAAAGTTTTAGCAGTACGCTGACTTTAAAAAGCCCCGTAGTTTCTTTAATGCTTGTCAGTGGTTCGAAGTCCACCAATGAGCTCCATGCGATGCATGAATGGGAGAAGTCTTGGAAATAGCAGTGTCTGCTGCATGTAATATGAAAGCTTTCATATATTAGACTTTTACATCTGTGGTCTCACCATATATATCTAAATCGGTGATCCTTTAGAAGGATCCCCATTCTGCATTCTTAAAGTGAAATTTTGGAAGTGGGGGACCGAAATATAGTCGTGTGTAAAAGAATGACAGATGGGTTAATCATCACTTGCTAAGGAGTTTTCATGAGGGTCCCACGAAAAGTTTTGATGTGTAGCTACCTGGGGAGGCCAGAGACAAGTCAAAGGCCAAGAAACTTACCAGTTCGGTCATTTACATGAGTCGCTCTCTTATCGTTCACTAGACAGTCACTGCTTGGCGTTAGATAATGGGACTAGACCGTAGCATCAGTCGAGCAGGGCAGTACTCCCGAGATGGATGGAAAGCTGAAGAAAGGGAGAGCTGGAGCTCCCGTTTCATCAGCCCTCGAAACTAGATCCTGACCAACCCCTTTGCTGAACTTTTCCAGTGTTTCAGCAACAGAGAGTGTAGGCTGGCATGCTCTCCAGTACAAGTTCCTCTGTCAACACCAAACTACATGCACAGTATATACTACACTTCCTTTTCCAATATTCAAAAGAAAATTGTGGCTACCCAACACACTGCCTCGGAGTCCCCGGGGGGGGGGGGGAGGGACCATAAATGCCCCCACCTTCCGCCCCTCTCCTGGTGATGACTTAAGCTGCCTGGAACCACTTTCTGACTCACTTCTTCATTTCTGCAACATTCGTGACCTTTCCTCTAACTTTCGCTCTGTTGAGCACCACTTCTCCTCCTCTAAACCTCACCTTCTCTTTCTAACTGAGACTCAGCTGTCTGAGGCAACTAACAGCAAACCCTTTTCTGCACCCTCCTACTTTCTCTATACTCATTTCAAAGCCAAAGGTAGCTGTTGTGTATATATACACAACATATCTTGCTCTAGTGTTCCTGAACTCAATTCTTCTGAATTCTCTACACTCTGGCTTTGGCTATCCTGTCATTCTCTGACTATATATATCTGTGCTGTTTACTTATCCCCTACTTCAACTGACTATCAAAAATTGTTTGACTGTCTTCTACGATGGAACACATTCTATCCATTTCTCCTTTCTCTGAAATCTCCATTTTAGGAGATTTCAATGTTCACCACCACCTTTGGCTCACCTCTTCTTTCACTGATCCACCTGGTGAACAAGCCTACACCTTTTCTATCCTTAAAGACCTAAAGCAACTTGTAGAGCACCCTACCCGTATCCCTCAGCGTCTTGGAGAGAGCTCCAACATACTTGACCTCTTCCTTACAACTAATCCGTCTGCTTACACTGTTGATCTTTTCTCTCTGTTGGGCTCCTCTGATCACAACCTCATTACCTTAACCTGCCCTATCACTCTGGTACGGCCTGTGGACTCTCCAAAGAAACGTCGTCTGTGGCACTTTGGAGCTGCGGATTGGGAGGCCCTCAGGTAGTACTTCTTTTATTTTCCCTGGAATGATTATTGCTTCCATGGCCGGGAGCCATCTGAGTGTGCCTTGCACATTATGGAGGTTATTCTCTCGGGCAAGGAAGCATACATTGCTTTCTCATATCCTTTGACTAATGCAAGAAAGCCTTGATTTAGTCACGCTTGTTCTAATGCTGTCCGCAACAAGGGAAAGGCCTATAAAGGGTACCAGAGCCAACCCACCCCTGATTCATATTTTACTTATGTTTCTGCCTGGAATAGTTCTAAGTCTGTTTTTCGCACTGTTAAAAATAATTTCATCCATACTAAAAATGCTCTCAACTCTCCAACTCGAATTCTTCCTGCTCCTTCTGGCACCTTGCCAAAAACCTTTCTTACAACTTTACCTCATCATCCTTCCTGCCTCTTTTCTACTCTGATGGTTCTGTAGCTATTTCTTCTACTGATAAAGCAGATCTCTTCAATCAGACTTTCTCCTCCATTTCCACCTTAGGCAATTCCTATGTTGTTCCTCCTTCACTTCCCCCCTCTGACTTCCTCATGGCTGACATTAAAATTTCTTCAGCTGATTTATTTTCTGCCATCACAGGCCTCAACACTAACAAGGCATATGGGTCTGATGGAGTCCCTCCCGTTGTTCTCAAGAACTGTGCTTCTGTGCTTACACCCTGCCTAGGAAAACTCTTTCACCTTTGTCTATCAATTTGTATCTTTCCTTCTTGCTAGAAGTCTGCTCTCATTCTGCCAGTCCCAAAGAAGGGTGACCATTCCCAACCCTCCAACTATTGTCCAATTACTTTAACATCCTGTATCTCAAAAGTTTTTGAGTCAATTCTTAATAGAAAAATTTTCAAGCATCTTTCCTATCACAACCTTCTTTCTGATCGTCAGTATGGGTTCCGTCAGGGACGCTTCACTAGCGATCTTCTCACCTACCTTTCAGAAACTGGTCATCCTCCTTTTGGGACTTTGGCAAAAGCTTTGCCATTACAGTTGACATCTCAAAGGCTTTCGATCGAGTCTGGCATAAATCTTTAATTTACAAACTGCCCTCTTACGGTTTCTATCCTTCTATCTGTGCCTTCATCTATAGCTTCCTTTCTGGTTGTTCTATAGCCGCTGTTGTAGACAGTCATCGTTCTTCTCCTAGATCTCTCAAGAGTGGTGTTCCTCAGGTCTCTGTCCTATCACCACCTCTCTTCCTTTTTATTCATCAATGACCTTCTAAGCTGTACATCTAACTCTATCCACTCTTTCGTTGATGGCTCCATCCTTCACCTTTCCATTCGGTTCCCGCAACGTTCATCTCAGCACTTACTTCAACAAAAGGGATGAGGCTATGGCACACCTAATGTCTGACTTGGCTCGTATCTCTGACTGGGGTAAAAATAATCTTGTTTTTAATGCTTCAAAGACTCAGTTCTTACACCTATCAACCAGACAAAATCTTCCACAGGTATACCCACTAATGTTTAATAATATTCAGCTTAATCCTGCATCATCCATGAACATGCTTGGGGTTTCATTCACTCGGGATTTATCTTGGAAAGAGCATATTACATCTCTTGTAAAATCTGCCTCCAAGAGATTAGGTGTGCTAAGCAGACTCTGTTCCTTTTTTACCCCTGCACAATTGTTGACTCTATACAGGGGTTTTATCCGCCCCTGTGTGGAGTACAATTTGATGTGTGGCGAGGTTCTCCACATACAGCTCTTCTCAGTAGGGTGGAGTCAAAGGCTTTTTGTCTCATTAACTCTCCTCCTCTTACTGGCTCCCTTCAACCTCTGTCTGTTCGCCGCACTGTTGCATTTTTATCTCTTTTCTATCGCTACTTCAATGGTTGCTGCTCCTCTGAACACTCTGCTTGTATTTCTCCACCTCTACAACGGGCGTGTAACACCCATCAGGCAGCAAACTCTCATCCCTTTTCTGTCCACCTCTCTAATGCAAGAGTTAACCGTTACTCCCAGTCCTTCATTTATGCAACAGGTTAACTCTGAAACTGTCTCCCTCTGTCTGTATTTCCTACTTCCTATGATCTCCAGTCTTTTGAACGCAGTGTGTCCAGGCACCTCAAAATGATCGTATCTTGAATTTGGCTCTCTCTTGTATTTTGTTCTTCTCTTGGAAGGAACAGTTTTTGTGGGCTCGTGGCTTTTGGTTCCTTCTTTCCTAGCATTAAAAAAAAAAGCCTGAGTCCCCACGGGGGAGGGGGAGAACATCAAAGCCCCACCATTCTCTCCTCTCCCGGCTGCGACCAAACGATATGCCTGGAACCACTAGCGGACTCACTGCTTCATTTCTGCAACATTTGCGTCCTTTCCTCTGACTTTCTATTGAACACCAACTCTTCTCCTCTAAGACTCACCTCTTCCTCACTGAGACTCAGCTGTCTGAAGCGAATGGTATCAAACCCATCTCTGTACCCTTTAACTTTTTCTATACTTATTTCAAAGCCAAAGATGGCCGTTTTGTTTATGTACGCAACAAGATATCTTGCTTTTTTGTTCCTGAACTTTAATCTCCAGAATTCTCTGCCCTCTGGCTTCAGTTATCCTGTCATTCTTTTACCTAGTATATCCGTGCTGTTTCTATCTATCTATCTATAGCCCAACGCCCTAATCCCGCAAAGGTTGGCTGCCGACAAAACGCCTCCAAGTCGCTCTGTCACCCACAATTTGACTACCCTCCCACCAGCTCACTCCCGCCTTCCTCATATACCTCTCAACTCCATCCCTCCACCTCATCCTCGGTCTAGCCCTCCCTCTCCCTCCCTCCACCTCACCTACATACACCCTCTTAGTCAGTCTTTCATTCTCCAATCTCTCCACATGTCCAAACCACCTCAGTGTATTTCTCTTTACCTTCACAACCACATCCACATCCACACCACAACGTTCCTTCACTTCTTCATTCGTCAACCTATCCCTCCATGTCACTCCATACTCTCCTCTCAAGTAACTCATTTCCACTGCTCTCACTCTTAACTTGTTCCCCTCTTGCAAGGTCCACGCCTCGCTTCCATACGTCAGGGTAGAGATCACAATGCTATCATGCAGTGACTTCATAACCTCCATACTCAGCTCCCTATTTCTCATCACTGCTTTCAGTGAACCAACAACCTTCCTTCCCTGCCGTACCCTTTCACGCATTTCATCCCCCAACGTTCCATCCTTACTCATCACACTGCCCAGGTACTTGAATGCACTCATATTCTCCATATCCTCACCATCCAACCTCACTGTACATTCTGTGACTTCATTCCACTCAAACACCATAACTTTACTCTAGTTTACATAAACTTTCAGATTCCTCTTCTTACACACTGTCTCAAATTCGTTCACCAAACCCTGCAACTCCCATTCATCTTCACTCAGCAATACTATATCATCAGCAAACAGCAACACCGGAATCTTCCAAATCTCACCCTCATTCATTAGAGCCACCCCCACATCCACTGCCCTACCTTGCATCTCCTTTACAGCCCCAACCATGTATATATTAAACAGCCATGGAGACATCACACAACCCTGTTTCAGTCCCACATTGAGATAAAAAAAAATCACTCAGCTCACTATGCACTCGCACCGTAGCCCTAGCTCCTTGGTACATACTCTTCACAGCACTCAAAAATTTCCGCTCCACTCCATATATTAATACCTTCCACATACCTTGCCTATCTATTCTGTCATAAGCTTTCTCCAAGTCCATGAAGGCAGCATACACTTTCTTTCCCTTCTCTAGATACTTCTTCACTGTACATCTTAGAACAAATATCTGATCTACAAACCCTTTTCCCTTCCTAAATCCTCCTTGTTCTTCTCCAACTAGCTCCTCTGTCATATGCCTAACCCTATCAATGAGTATTCTTCCATATATTTTTCCAGTTACACTAAGAAGGCAAATACCCCTATGGTTTCCACATACTTCTCTCTCTCCTTTTCCTTTGTATAAAGGAACAATTATACCTGATTTCCAGTTCTCTGGAACCCTTCCCTCTTCCCAAACCAATCTACACAACTTCCATATCCACTCCACAACAATCTCATCCCCATACCTCAGCATTTCACCACACACTCCATCAATTCCTGGGGCCTTTCCCATCTTCATCTTCTCCACTGCTTCCACCCTACTGATCTCTACCTCCCTCCACTCATCTCTTCTTCTCCCAGCCATTCCCCAGCCACTTATACTGGCACTACTCTCACTCTCTACATTCAACAAATCCTCAAAGTGCTCCTTCCATCTCCTCAATTTCTCTCTTCTCCACCAACAATCTATTATTCCTATCTTTCTCTCCCCTACTATTTCCCCTTTCACACTGCCTTACTTTCTTTACCTCCTTCCAAAACTATTTCTTACTCTCCCTCCATTTCACACTCAGATTCCTCCCAAATTCTTCATCCACTTACTTCTTACTCTCCTTCACCAGTCTCTGTACCTCCCTTCTCCTGCTCACATATACCTCTCTCTTCTCTCTCTCATCTTCTCCCCTACCTCTACTCACTAGCCATTCACTATATGCCTTCTTCTTTTGTTCCACAGCTCGTTTCACCTCATCGTTCCACCATGCTGTCCCTTGCACACCCTTGCATCTCCTCCCCACTCCACAAACCACCTCACATGCTTCACCTATCTCTTCCATAAATATCTTACATACGTCTTCCACCCCTTCCATCTGCTCTATCTCATACCTTCCCAATCTTTCTTTCACTAAGCTCTTATACTGCTATTTTCTCACTGTCTTGCAACTTCTCCACTCTTCTCACAGGAGCTGTTTCCTCGTGTCTTCCCCATCACCTTTCAACCATTTTCTTTGCAGCTTTACCTTGGCCATCACTAAGTGATGGTCCGAGACTCCATTCCCCCACCCTCTCCACACTCTTGCATCCAACACTTGTCTTCTCATCGCTCATCCACACACACGTAGTCTATCATTGTCTTTCGTTCAACAAGTTCACCATCCATCCTCCTCATTACTCTCCATGTATACCTGTGGATCATCATATGCCGAAAGTAGGTGTTAGCTATTGCCAACCCTTTACCAGCACAGATGTCCACCAAAGCACTACCATTCCCATCTACTTCAGCTGGCACACCCCACTGACCAACCACTCCATCCACTCGTACATTCCCAACTTTGCCATTCATGTCTCCAATCAAAATCACTCTCTTGCTCCTCTCAAATTTGTCCATCCATGCTTCTACACTCGCCCAAAACTCATCTTTCACTCTTGCCACTCGGTCCTCTGTCGGCGCATACGCACATACACTCTCCCATGCTTGTATACCTATTTTCATCCTCACCCATACAATCCTTGCACCCACTGTTCCATACTCTCTTATATTCTCCTTCCACTTCTTTCATATCATCAGACATACTCCCTCTCTTGGCCTTTCATTCTCATTAACTCCCACACATATACCTAAACCATATTCCCACTCTCTCACCCTTTCACCAACCCATTTAGTTTCAGTCAATCCACATATATCGTCTCTTGCATCCTGAAGCACCTAAACAATCTCCCTCTCTTTCACTTCATCATTCACTCCTCTCACATTCCATGTCCCCACCCTCAGAATGTCCTTTGTCCATTCCTTAGTCGTCAATGTATGGTCCGTCCTGGTCCAAGGCGCTATATTTGCTTGTTTAGTTAGTTCTTTTTACGGGGTGGGGCACTAACCCACCATCAACCCTTTTAGTCACCTCGTACGACAAGCAGGGATACTGCGGGAGTATTCTTGAAACCCTCCTACCCCCAGGGGTAGGGCAACTTACTTGACCAACTTACTTCTTAGATGAAACACATCCTATCAGTTTCTCCTTTCTCTGAAATCTCATTACTAGGCGATTTCAATGTTCACCACCATCCATGGCTCTCCTCTCTTTTCTCTGTTCCACCTGGAGAATAAGCTTACATCTTTTCTATCTTTAATAACCCAGTGCAGCTTGTACAGCATCCTACCCATATCCCTGACTGCCTTGGAGAGAGGTCAAAGATACTTGACATCTTTTTTTTCATCTAATCCTTCTGCTTACACTGTTAAAATTTTCTCTCCATTTAAGCTCCTCCAATCACAACTGTATCACCTTAAGCTGTCATATGTTCCCAGCAGGGCCTGTTGATCCTCCCAAGAAGTCGTGCCATGGCACTTTATAGCTGCTGATTGGGAAGCTGTCAGACAGAACTTCTTTGATTTTCCATGAAATTATGGCCTCTATGGCCGAGAGCCATCAGAATGTGCCTTGCGCATAACAGAGGTTATTCTCTTGGGCATAGAAGTATACATTCCTTTCTCATATCCTTTGATTAATGCAAAAAAAAAAATTGTTTAATAGCATTTGTCCTAAAGCTGACCACAACAAGGAGAAGACCTACAAAAGGTACCAGAGCAAACCCACTCTAGTGTTTGCTGTGATGGAGACAGGACCTGTGCAGCAGTGCGAGAGGTCAGCTAGTACCCAAACTCCACTTACAGTTTCTCCAAGCTCCCACCTTTAGTTCTCCAGCTTTGGGTGATACACCGCATTCATTGACTAGTATTTCCTTTTTGTATTTTGTAGTCATAAGAGTTTAGTTAAGGCGTTTTTTCCTAGGCGTAAGTATTTAGCTTTTGTGTGAGTGAGTGAGTGAGTCTCATTTAATTTGATTTGAATTGTAACGTTAAATTTATTTATTGTAATTAATAAATTTAACAGTTCTTTTTCTTGAGCTCAATGTAAGTAAAATCTTGTTTCATTTCTCCATAATTAAGCTTATTTTCCATACAGCTCCTAGCTTGCATAAACGTTTGCTTTCATAACTGGTACTTAGACCAGTCTTGTTGTATTAACTTAAAATCCGTTGTGCCAGATAGGAGTTAAAGCATCAGCAAGAGCCTGATAGTATTATTAGTATTAGTTATTTATTGTCAGGGGTGAAGTAACTTTCTCCAGAGGCTAACAGTACAGTAATTCAGCAATTGTGAGTAATTAGTCTCTGCTGTGTACTGTTGAGAAAGTTTATAAATTCTCGATCTTAGAGAATCGTAGCAAGTCAGCGTAAAGTAATCGTTGCTTGATGTAGCAAGACAATCATTGTCTCTGCTCTTCAATATTATTGAATATTATTATCAATCAAATAATATTTAACCATATATTTCAAAATTACCGTGTTATTTTAAAAACCCCGTGACAATTGGCGACCTATTCAAGGATATTAACTCCTAGCTTTAAAGCTATTCACGAGATAGTGCTCACTCGTTCATATTAGGTATTTATCATTAAAGTTTATAGGCACAAGTTTACTGGTGTTTACCGTTAATTAAGCAAGTGAATTTTTGCTTTATTAATCAATAGAGTACTTAACTCGTTTATTCTTGGTAACGCCAGACGATTTCATTCGCTTCTGGGAAGTCGCCGTACCCATTGTGTTAATTGTTGAGTCTTCCCAGTCATTTGCATTTTCGCTTTATTCTTATCCAGTTAACTAGATAAGACTGGTCACCACTAGCTTGTGTCTGTACTCTTTACTTGTATTTATTAGCATTCGTTTGTGAAGCAGCAATCAGTACTGAGTCGCTAGTTATTTAGATTGAGTTAGTGACATGGCTACCACCATATTTTTACAGGAAGCCAAAGATATGGGTCTTACAGACCCAACTGAAATTAAAGAATACATACTCTCACGGCATAATCAGGAGCAGCAGCGCGAGAATGATGCCCGCGAAGAGCGTAAGATACAGCGCGAATACGAGCGAGAACGGCGCGAATACGAGCGAGAACAGCGCGAACACGAGCGTGAACAACGAGACAGAGAACGAGAACACGAACGTGCCGAACGAGAAGCACGAGAAAAACATGAACTTGAAGTGCTGAAGCTCAAGCGAGATTCCTTGGGTTCAGACACATCTGGTGCAGTTGGTTCAAGCTCCACGAGCGCTCTCCCTGCACATGTTATGGCGACCCCACACATCAAGCTTCACCCATACAAAGATGGCGAGCGAATCGAGCCATACATAGCTCGATTTGAAGACATGGCTCAGCTTTACCAGCTCGATGATGCAGCTAAGCGGCTTCAGTTTCTTAGCCTGTTTGAGGGCCCTGCCCTCGATATTCTCCACAGAATTCGTGGAGACAATCTCACGTATGAAGTGATGAAAGCTGCACTCATTAAGGCATATGGTCTCACAGTAGACGACGCCAAAGCTCAGTTCATGCAAGTTCGTCTCCAAGACAAGGAGACAGCTGTTCAGTTCCTCGACCATCTCACTGCTTACCTAGGTGAGTGGATGGAGAAAGATGAAACTCCTTCCACGCGTGAGGGGATAATTGACCTTATGCTGCGTACACAGCTAGAGAGGTCGTGGCCTGCTGAGCTCATAGCACAGCTTAAGATCTGCCAGGTGAAAGATGCCAGCCAAATGGTAGAGAAGGCTGACGCATTCTTTACTGCATACGGGTATCAAGCTCGTAAGCAAAACACCTGGAGCAGAAAAGATACTGCCAAGTCTGGGAAGCCGTCTCAGACTGAATCCCAGCACCAAGGCCGTTCTCAGAGTAATGGTCAAGGTCCAAGCAAACCACAGAAGGACCAGGGGCAAAATACACAGCAGCCTGCTTGGAAGCGGTACAACAAGCACCCCAACCAGCAGCAGTTCCCCAAGCAGCAGCAGCAGCAATACAAGGACAAGCCACGTAACCCTCAGTCAGGTCAATTAGTGTATCGGAGGCAGGAGGCAAATGCAGCCTTCATTCCACAAGTACCCGGTGGTGCCATCTCTACCAGTACAGGTACTTCCCAACAGTTCACAAGTCCCCCTTCGACCATGAACTTTCCTCAGACACCTAGTTCCCAGGGCGCCATGTTTGCTGCATCGGTTGTTCCGCAGTCTCATGAATGACTGGCTGCTACCTCCTCAGACCCTTCCACCAACAACACTGCCTTTCTTGTTCAGCCAGGGTCTGTAGGAGGTGTTTCTGTAAATGTCCTGAGGGACAATGGTTCCTCAGGCTGCTCTGTTAAGCAGAGTTTAGTTCGGCCTGATGAGTATACAGGTCGACAGATCCAAGTTAGACTTATTGATGGATCAGTGAGATTGTTCCCTGAGGCACGTATCCAGGTGGCATCTCCATTTTATACTGGTACGACACTTGCAGTTGTCATGCCAGAACCTCTATTTGACTTCATATTAGGCAACATCGCTGGGATCAAAAATAGTTGTGCCGTAGATGTTGCTACTCAGACTTCGGCTGCTGCGATAACACGAGCCATGGCCAAGGCTCCAAATCGCGTCACTCCGTTGACAGTCGCAACGCCGCAAGATCTGATTCGTAGTCAAGATGTTGTCCAAGAGCAACAGACTGACTCGACACTTGCCTCAGTGTGCAAGAAGCTGGAGGGTAAAGTGATCAAGTATTCACGGGGAGGACAAGCCAGGTTCCTTCGTAAGCGAGGACGGCTGTACCGTGAGTCACAGACACCCCAGGGTGAGGTTCGACTGCAGTTTGTCGTTCCTGCAAAGTATCGCCGAGCAGTGTTTGAATTAGGTCACTGTTCAGCGATGGGAGGTCACATGGGTCAAAAGAAGACCTCTGACCGCATCCATGCTGACTTTTTCTGGCCAGGAATGGGACGGGAAATAACGAGGCTCGTACGTTCCTGTGATGTGTGTCAGCGTACCACTGACCGGGGACGTGTCCATCCTGCGCCACTGAAGCCAATGCCCATAATCTCTGAACCGTTCGAGAGAGTAGCAGTTGACATAATTGGGCCAATCTCTCCTAGGGCTAGTGATGGATCAAAGTATATCCTCACTATAGTTGATTTCAGCACACGGTGGCCTGAAGCCGTGGCCCTTAAGAATATAGAGGCCGTCACTGTTGCTGAGGCATTAATTGAAGTGTTCTGTCGTGTAGGTATCCCTAAGGAGGTCTTGAGCGACCGGGGTTCGCAGTTCACTTCGGCAATGATGAACGAAACGTTCAGGTTGCTGTCCATCCGAGGCTTACAAACTACGCCGTATCATCCCATGTGTAACGGGTTGTGTGAGAGGTTCAATGAAACTCTCAAGAAGATGTTGAGGCGCATGACCGCCGAACAGCCAAAGGAATGGCCGCGGTTCATTGCTCCTCTTCTATTTGCTTATCGAGAAGCCCCACAGCATTCATTGAAATTCTCACCCTTTGAACTGGTGTATGGGAGGTCGGTCCGAGGCCCACTTCAAGTCCTTCGTGAGTTATGGGACGATGAAGAACCCGACCCTGAAGTCAAGACCACCTACACCTACGTCCTTGATTTGGCTGACCGCCTCCAGTCGACGTGCGAGTTAGCTAAGGAAGAACTGATTAAGGCGCGTGAAGTTCAAAAGGCTTATTACGATAAGAAGGCAAAGCTTCGGAAGTTTAGTCCAGGCGATAAATGCTTGGTATTACTCCCCACTGCCCAGAACAAGTTGTTGGCGCAGTGGAAGGGTCCATTCGATGTAGTAGAGCGCATTTCAGACCTCAACTACATAATTCAGATGGGGAATCTTCGTAAAAGGTTCCACATTAACATGTTGAAGGCTTATCATGAGTCAGACCCCGAGGAGACTGGCCTACTAGTAGCTGATGATAGTGACCAGCCACTGGAAGAAACCGGGGCAGCTGCGGTGATCCCAGCTGATGACCATGATGACGAGCCCTTAACCGCTCAGTCCCATCAGGAAGAGACTGTCGGAGATGTTTTACTTAACCCTGACTTAGCAGTAGGGGACCAAAATGCCTTATGGTCACTGTTCTGTCAGTATGCTGATGTCTTCTCAGACCAACCTAGACTTGCAAAGGTTGCATGTCATAAAATTGAATTGACCAGCAATGCTCCTATAAAGGTTAAGCCATATCCGATTCCCATGCGACTACAGGGTGCAGTAGATAAGGAAATTGCTGACATGGAGACCGCAGGCATTATCGAAAAGTCCTCATCTCCTTACTGTAGTCCGATGGTAGTAGTCCGCAAGAAAGATGGTGGAGTTAGGATATGTGGTGACTATAGAAGGCTCAATGCAATCACTAAAGTGGATGCTGAGCCAATGGGTGACCATATTGCCATCTTCTCCAAGCTGGCAGGGTCACGATATTTCACAAAACTTGACCTAGCGAAGGGATTCTTCCAGATTCCCCTTCATCCTGAGAGTCGTCAGTTCACTGCCTTTGCTACTCCTAGGGGGTTGTACCAGTATAAAGTCCTCCCATTTGGACTTACCAATTCCCCAGCAGTATTCAATCGTGCCATGAGACAAGTGCTCCATGGTATTGTAGGAGTAGAGATGTTCATTGACGATGTCCTCGTTCATTCCGCCACATTGGAGGAGCACCTCAGACTCTTGGAAATTGTCTTCAGTAGACTCCAGAGTTTCAACATGACTGTGAAGCCTAGCAAATGCAAGATTGCTCACAGTGAGGTGGAGTTCCTCGGTCATATTGTTGGCAACAATCACTGCAGGTGTCAGGGTGACAAGATCAGGAAAGTTAGAGAAGCCCCGAGACCCGTGACCAAGAAACAGGTTAGGGCATTTCTTGGCCTAGTGGGATATTATAGGAGTCTAGTGTTTGCTGTGACGGAGACAGGACCTGTGCAGCAGTGCGAGAGGTCAGCTAGTACCCAAACTCCACTTACAGTTTCTCCAAGCTCCCACCTTTAGTTCTCCAGCTTTGGGTGATACACCGCATTCATTGACTAGTATTTCCTTTTTGTATTTTGTAGTCATAAGAGTTTAGTTAAGGCGTTTTTTCCTAGGCGTAAGTATTTAGCTTTTGTGTGAGTGAGTGAGTGCGTCTCATTTAATTTGATTTGAATTGTAACGTTAAATTTATTTATTGTAATTAATAAATTTAACAGTTCTTTTTCTTGAGCTCAATGTAAGTAAAATCTTGTTTCATTTCTCCATAATTAAGCTTATTTTCCATACAGCTCCTAGCTTGCATAAACGTTTGCTTTCATAACTGGTACTTAGACCAGTCTTGTTGTATTAACTTAAAATCCGTTGTGCCAGATAGGAGTTAAAGCATCAGCAAGAGCCTGATATTATTATTAGTATTAGTTATTTATTGTCAGGGGTGAAGTAACTTTCTCCAGAGGCTAACAGTACAGTAATTCAGCAATTGTGAGTAATTAGTCTCTGCTGTGTACTGTTGAGAAAGTTTATAAATTCTCGATCTTAGAGAATCGTAGCAAGTCAGCGTAAAGTAATCGTTGCTTGATGTAGCAAGACAATCATTGTCTCTGCTCTTCAATATTATTGAATATTATTATCAATCAAATAATATTTAACCATGTATTTCAAAATTACTGTGTTATTTTAAAAACCCCGTGACACCCACCCCTGAATCAATCTCATCTTTTTTATGTTTCTGCCTGGAATAATGCTAAGTCTGTCCTTCACTCTGCCAAAAATAATTTCCTTTGCACTAAATGCTCTGAATACTGCAACTCAATTTCTTCCCGCTCCATCTTGCACCTTGCCAAGAACCTTTCTTACAACTTTACCTCATCATCCTTCCCTCTTCTTTTTCACTGTGATGGCTCTGTAGCTATTTCTGCTGATAAAGCAGATCTCTTTACTCAAGTTTCTTCCCCCAATTCCATCTTAGACGATTCCAGTGCTGTTCCTCGATAACTTTCCCCCCCTCTGATTTCCTCATGGTTGACATTAAATTTTTTTCAACTGATGTATCTTCTGCTACCACTGGCCTCAACACTAACAACGCCTAAGGGCTTGATGGGGACCGTCCTGTTGTCCTCAAGAACTGTGCTTCGGTGCTTACACCCTGCCTAGGTAAACTCTTTCGCCATTGTCTGTCAACTTGCACCTTTCCTTCTTGCTGAAAATTTGCTCTCATTCAGCCTGTCCCAAAGAAGGGTGACCATTTCCAACACTCTAAGAATCACCCAGTTGCTTTAACATCCTGTCTCAAAAGTTTTTGAGTCTATTCTTAACAAAGAAAAATTTAAGTACCTTTCAAAGTAGAACTTCCTTTCAGAACATTAGTACAGGTTCCGTCCGGAAAGATCCAGCGGCGATTTTCTCATCTACCATTCAGACTTCTGGTCGTCCTCCTTTTTGGACTTTGGCGAGAGCTTTGCCATTGCATTTGGCATCTCAAAGGCTTTCGATCGAGTCTGGAGTAAGCTTTTAATTTCCAAACTGCTGTCTTATGGTTTCTATCTTTCTATATGTACCTTCTTCTCTAACTTCCTTTCTGGTCGTTCTATAGCTGCTGTTATAGACGGCCACCGTTCTTCTCCAAGAGAGAAGAGTCTGGAGTAAGCTTTTAATTTCCAAACTGCTGTCTCATGGTTTCTATCTTTCTATATGTACCTTCTTCTCTAGCTTCCTTTCTGGTCGTTCTATAGCTGCTGTCATAGACGGCCACCGTTCTTCTCCAAGAGCTATCGATAGTGGAGTTCCTCAGGGCTCTGCCCTATCGCACACTCTTTTCCTTCTATTCATCAATGATCTTCTAGGCTGTACATCTAACCCTATCCACTCATACGTTTATGACGCCACCCTTCGCTTTTCCATTTGCCTCCCGCAGCGTCCATACCAACATTTACTTCAACAAACAAGGGATGAAGCTATGGCAGACCTAATGTCTAACTTGGCTCATATCTTTGATCTGGGTAAAAGTGATCTTGTTGTTTTTAATGTATCAAAAACTCAGTTCATACATCTTTCAACTCAACAAGATCTTCTCCAGGAGTATCCTCTAGTTTTTAACAATATCCAACTCAATCCTGCATCATCTCTAAACATGCTTGGGGTTTCATTCTCTCAGGATTAATCTTGGAAAGACCATATTACCTCTCTTTTAATATCTGCTTTCAAGAGATTACTAAGGATTTCAGGGGCAGTGTCCAACTGTTTTTTTTAAATAACGTCGCAACAAAGCGTCGGACAAGGATTTAACTTTGGCAGTGCATGTTTGAGACCCCGACCTAATTTGTAAAATTATGCTTTTGTATTAAATGTGTATGATTAAGGCATTTATAAGAGTAAATGTAGGATAAACTTAGCTAAAATCGTCAGAGGCATGTAGCGAGGCTAGCTTCGGTCACGATACAAGCCCCGCCCACAATTCGGAACGTGACGTCGGTGTGACGTAGTAGTAATCACCGACGCAAGTGGCATTTCTATCTTTCTAACCCCCCCCCCACATACTGTACTTTCTCTCTCTCTCTCACTCTCTCTCTCTCTCTCTCTCACACACACACACACACACACACACACACACACACACACACACACCGAAGTAATATTTCACCCCTACTACAGATTCAGTATGGTCCTTATATGAGAAGAACGTTTGAGAAAAAAAAGGTTTACTCGAAGGAAATTACTTATCATTTACATGGAAAATACGGCCCTTGCTACATGCTCGGTGCATGTAACATAGAGCAGTGGTTTATTAAACTTGTTCATTGTGAACGCCCACTATTATATTTAAAAGAATATATATTTTTTACACACACACACACACACACACACACACACACACACACACACACACACACACACACACCGAAGTAATATTTCACCCCTACTATACATTCAGTATGGTCCTTATATGAGAAGAATGTTTGCGAAATCTATCTATGCTCGCCATCGCTGAAGTTTCGGTTTGGTAACGTCTCGCCTGTCGGCGGCCGCCACATCACCTCGCCCAGCGGTGCCGGCTCAGGCAGTGATTACTACTCTTCAGAAGTGAATAAGTCATATTGACGTCACAATATGTGTAAGAGGGCGATGCATATACTATGTACTAATAGGGAGTCTGGAGGGATGTAGTCACTCTAAAAATCAGCCGCAGCTCAGAAATATGAGTAACCCTGAGGCATTGAATCTGAAGCAGCTTACATAAAGACAGAACTGCCACTTGCGTCGGTGATTACTACTACGTCACACCGACGTCACGTTCCGAATTGTGGGCGGGGCTTGTATCGTGACCGAAGCTAGCCTCACTACATGCCTCTGACGATTTTAGCTAAGTTTACCCTACATTTACTCTTATAAATGCCTTAATCATACACATTTGGTACAAAAGCATAATTTTACAAATTAGGTCGGGGTCTCAAACATGCACTGCCAAAGTTAAATCCTTGTCCGACGCTTTGTTGAGACGTTATTTAAAAAAAACAGTTGGACACTGCCCCTGAAATCCTTAGTAGGTGTGCTAAGCCGACTTCATGCTCTCTTTACCCCTGCGAAGTTGTTTTACTCTATACATTTTTTTTCGTCCCTGTGTAGAGTACAACTCTCATCTGTTGGGAGGCTCCCCACATACATTACAGTTCTTGTTAACAAGGTGGAGTAAAAGGCTTTGATTCTCATTACCTTTCCTTCTGTTACTGGCTCCCTTACACCTCTGTCTCTTCACCACACTGCTGCATCTTTATCTCTTTTTTATCGCTAGTTCATTGGTCATTGCTTCTCCAAACTGCCTGCCCGCATCCCTCCACTACTACGGCGGGCGTGTAACACCCGTCTAACAACAAACTCTGGTTCCTTTTGTGTCCAGCTTTCTTATGCAAGAGTTAACCGTTACTCCCAGTCCTTCATGTATGCAACAGGTCAACTCTGGAACCGACCCTCTCTGTCTGTATTTCCTACTGCCTATGATCTCCAGTCTTTCAAACGCAGTGTGTCCAGGCATCTCGACATGAACGGATCTTGAATTTGGCTGTCTGTAATCTTGTTTTTTTTTTCTTGGAGGGAACATTCTTGCGGGCTCCTGGCCTTTGGTTCCTTCTTTCTTGCATAAAAAAGTAATAGGTCATCTACCTGTTCTCCACAGCAATAAGTCCTCAAGCTACCCCACTGATAGTGACTGGCGTTGAAGTTGACATGAACTTACTTCCTGGAAGGTGGTCAAAAATTGAACCTAAAACACCATCGTCAGTGGGGCCATGTGGCGGACAGTAGAGAGAGCAAATAGACAGTTACGTGTTATTAAAGTTTACTCTGCTCGCGATAGTTTCCAGAATAAAATTCAGAACCATTTCCGTGTTTTGGTTTGTTTTGTGGGTGTATATGGCAACTCTGTGACCATCATATCTTCTATATCAGTGGTAGTGTTTGAACTGTGGAGGATCAGGGTGAACCACCAGTCCCGTCTCCTGCAAACAAAAAAACGTCTGGTCTGTGAATGGATGGTATGATTGCTATAATGTGTAATTTATTCTCAAGAGGTGTACAGTTCCATTGTAACACAGTGAAAGTGACGTTTTAAGATTTACGCACCAGGTTCCTATGCTTATTTTTATTATGCCACCTGCCAGCAGGTGAGTGAATACCTGGGGACCTATCCCGGTGCTTGCTGATGGAAAGCTCCATATGATCATCATTAATAAGGCTCCCAGCCTTCCCGGAGGAAGAGCTAACTCTTCTCTCCCTCGTTCTTGCAGGAGCAGGATGCACATGATGACGGGACTGTTTTTTTAAGGATGGTATGATTGAAGCTATCTGAGTTGTCTGACTTCAGTTTAGACCGTGCTAACCGGGAAGCATCAGCAGCCTGAGAGTATAATGTAGTGACTGGGATGTCAGTGAGAAATTTGGAATGTACAGGAGGCCGAGATGTTGACAAAGAGCGAGAGGTATAAGTAACAGGGACAGGGTCAGTCTGTTTCACCAGGGCACAACACAGGACGAGACATCACTGTCAAAGCATAGAAGGTACTGTAATTGGCGAGGGAGTTAAATGCAACACCTTTATTTCTTCCTAGCTTCTTAATAGGAGATGTCCTCCGTAGCTTTCACCGTGCTGACCTCTTTCTCCTCCTTCCACATGGGGCAGTCCCTCGTGCAAGTGGATTGAGTACCCTAGCAATGATAGCAACACACCCTCGGATAAGCAGAGTTGAGCATCATGACCCTGAGCTACACACTTGCCACACATTGTTTGGGAAGCCTGACAAACCTTTTTATTATGTCTCTACAGCTGACAGTGTGAACAGTGAAGGGGCTTAGGGATATATAGCCTCACGTTAACAATTTCATAGCCAACTATAATATGTGCAGAGAGAGAAACTTGCCAATAGTCAAGACAGCCGTGGCGGGCCTCGTCCACTTTCCTTCCGTGAATTTAGTAATAAGCCAAACTTCTGTGAGCTACTGAGGAAGTTCATGCACGATGTCGTCCTCCTCCATAACCATGAGGTCCGTGTAGGTAGTAACAACCTTTTTAGGAATTCATCGAATGTGGAATATTCAGCTCGACATCGAAACAGTGAAACTTGCGCAGTTTAAACAAATCATTAGCCTGGGACGAGTTTACAGTTTTGACTGCAAAGTCTTCCTTCGCAAGTTCTTTTTTTTTTTACCTTTTCCATCTTACCACCAAAGCCATCAATCACTTTCTTTGTGACCAAAGGACTGAGAGAAAACATGATAGTTGAACCAAGAGCATGTAATCAAACAAAGTAGATATTCTCAGCAAGTACGTCAAGCGGGATACAAATCTGGGGTCTGTCAGTCTGGTGGCAGTCCAGTCAACATTCATACGGTCATCAGGACCACCTCTCTCTTCCCAAGGGGAGAAAAGTGACAGGGGTGTCCATCACAGTAACTACCTCCCCATCCTGAGGGAAGTGCGAAGAAAGAGTAGACGAACATAGAACAATACACCCAGGGGAAAAAAGAATGACTGAGATTACCCTCTCAGCCTAACCCAGAGAGACCCAGCCATGTGCTCTTGCACCCAGATCGATCATTGGGTGAGGACCCTCCGTAGGCAGGAGGCAAAGGCATTCTAAGGATAAAGATACAGACACCTACTGAACCAAACTAACACGGAGGGGAAGAAAATGAGAGACTAGGTAAACTTTGCGGCACCTGCAGGGTTAAGGAAAAAAAAAAAACTAATGCCAGTGGGGCAGCCATAATAAACTAGCGGAGAACACACTAACATACGTCTACTCTCTCCGTGACCAGGCATACAAGTCCCTCAGGGTTTATTGCTCACATAATACAACTAATGGAATGCGACTGCTCGCTTTCCCCTTACATATTTTGACAAAGAAGCCTAGTGTTGAATCCATACACTCCTGAGGGGACAATACACAGCTGGATTAGAGGCAGAAAAATAATTACATTTTCTCTCTCTCTCTCTCTCTCTCTCTCTCTCTCTCTCTCTCTCTCTCTCTCTCTCTCAGAAGCAATTATTAGCAAATGAAGAGGCAGCATTCGCAATCAGTAGTTGATTTTATTTATCATGTTAAGATATACATTATGCCATGTAGAGTATTTTACCAGCCTACTCATAACTGCAAAGGCCGGGTTTTATTCACGTGATTTTATGACATTATCGTAGGTGAAGTTGCTGGGACGTTACTAAACATTGTTACCATAAATTACTGAATATAAATTACCAGTATTCTGTGGTTAATATTGTAGTGAGACGCTAAGTTTGGCATCCGCTAATACATCTGTCAATCTACTATTGTGTGATGTTTGTTTATCCCCGTCAGCCACAACGACCTTCCGTGGAACCTTCAACAGCTGCTGCACAACAAACTTGAGTCCTTCAACCTGTCCAGAGACCTGACCAACGAGGACCCCTGGCGAACCACGCCCTCCTCGCATACTGATCTGCCTCGGCTTCGAAAAGGCCAAGTGGCCGCCCAGGTGAGTCCTGCCAGATGTGGCTTACTTGAGTCACAGAACCACCATGGTGGCCTACATTGCAATATACTCCAAGCCACCTTGGTGGCTCACACTGCGGTATATGGGAAGCCACCCTTGTGCCTCACACTGCAATATACGGTTACGATGCCAGGTAGCTAAACAAATTGATTACTAGTACCTCGTGCATCTCAGACATAGTCAGCGCATTACACAACCAAGTACATAAAATAAGCAGCTTCACATATTACACCTGCGTCCCCAAAATGAGAGCGGGTGCTATGTCTGTAGCTGTGTGTGTGTGTGTGTGTGTGTGTGTGTGTGTGTGTGTGTGTGTGTGTGTGTGTGTGTGTGTGTGTGTGTGTGTGTGTGTTTTAACAGGATAACTCCAAAAGTGTTATATCATCCAAATATGGGAGAAGGGTAGAAGGATAACCTCTTTTTTTTTTTTTTATAGATTGTTAAAGGTCACGCACACTAGACTAGGCCAAACGTTGACTAGCAAAATCACCTTACTTATTTTTGTCCAATTTAGAACAAACTTGGGGGAAGATCTGGGGGTAAAGCATGGGTGATTTGATAAAATTATGAAAATAACAGAAAGGTCAAGGTCAAAGGGCAAGGTCTAATGTCGACTTGTGTGTGTGTGTGTGTGTGTATGTTTAATAAAAGTAAAAGCACAAAAAATATTGGCAGAGGAGTTGAGTGTCCGCCAAGTAGTACACAAATTATTTTTGAGAATTTAATGTCATTGTTCTATGTCACAGGGCAAGTTCACCTCAATTAGTTTTTAGCCGATATGCATAAATTTTGTGGCAGAGATTAATATAAGGCTTGGTGAATGGAATCTAAAGGTGAACGTAGGGAAGAGTAAAGTTATGATCTTAGAGAGAAATGAAGTCACTGAATGTACAGTGAGGTTGGATGAGGAGGAAATGGAAAATGTGAGTGCGTTTAAGTACTCGGGTAGTGTGATGAGTAAGGATGGAAGTTTAGAGGGTGAAGTGCTTGGACGTGTTCAGGAAGGAAGAAAGGTTGCTGGATCTTTTGAAAGCAGTAATAAGAAACAAGGAAGTGAGCATGGAAGTGAAAAATTTACTGTATGGCAGAATTGTGATACCAACTCAAACGTATGGAAATGAAGCTTGGACCTTGTTGGAGGGACACAAGTCAAGAGCGATAGCAGTAGAAATGTGTTATTTGAGAGAAGGATGTGTAGCTACATGGAGAGACAGACTGACAAATGAGGAAGTGAAGGATCGTTGTGGTGGGGATGTGGATGTGATAGGAAACGTTAGGAGAAACACACTGAGGTGATTTGGCCGTGTGGAAGGATGGAGAGTGAGAGACTAACGAGGAGAGTGTATGTGAGTGAGGTGGAGGGGGAGAGAGGGAGAGAGAGGCCAAGGATGAGACAGATAGATGTAGTGCAGAGGTATATGAGAGAGAGGGGTGTGGACTTGGAGCAGGACAGTGCAAAGGCGGGGGACAGGACGACATGGAGGCGATCTGTTTGTGGCCATCCCCTACGAGATTAAGGCGTCTGGCAATATACAGATAGATACAGTAGATAGTTAGTTAGAATAAACGTATTCAATTCTGAGAACAATCAGCTGAAGGACGATCGTCACAGGGAAAGGTCAAAGGCCAAGGTCAAAGATCAAGACCAATTAAAGCTGGATTGATTGGATCTGAACAGCATTGATTTTGTGATAAGGTTAAAAGTTTCCCAACAACGAGAGGCTCAGTTTTGAAAACGATTAGTCAAAGATCAAGGTCACAAATTAAGGTGGATCTGTGCGTTTTTATGTATGCAGACTGAGCAGTATTGATCTGATCTGGATCATCCTTGGTGGATGAGTTGAGTATCGCTAAATAGACGGACCTCTTGTATTATAGAACAATTACATGTCAAGGTCGCCAAGGTCAACTGAGATAGATTCTATCCGACCTTGACAAAACTTTATGCAGTGATAACAAGGATAAGGAGGTTTGATTTACAACAGTTAGGCAAGGGTCAAGGTCACAGGGAAAGTTCAAATCCTAAAGTCACTGGGCAGATCAGATAATTCATTTTTTTATCTGATTGAACCAGATTTGGCAAGGAAAAATAATAATGGACTTTGAGAACAGTTTATTAAAGGTCAAGGTCACAAGATAGATTCATACATCTGGTCCTTATACCAGTCGGTGGGCGCGGGCGTTTCAAACTATGCGTTATTTGTTTGTTGATAATGTTGTCTGCTTCCGTAGTAACATAGCACAGTAAAGCATCTTCATCTGTACGGTGTACTGATAATATGACGCATATATATATATATATATATATATATATATATATATATATATATATATATATATATATATATATATATATATATATATATATATATATATATATATATCATCTCATCAGCCGTTTGAGTGTCCAGTGCAGGACCGGCCTATCCCGACCGAAGTCGGGACGATACAGCCAATGTATCCCTACCAAGTGACTTAGGCTGTCTGGTAGCGATTGTATGTAGGGTGGGAAATGCTTGTAAGTGTGATTGTAGTGTTGGAGTGGCTTTGGATGTGTGTGTAGTCTGTGCACCAAGTGTAATTGGCCAGCGCAAGCCAACTGGGTGCAAGCATACTTTATAGTATGCGACACTGGTTCAACCACAGCACCCTTTATGTCCGGCAAGCAGTATGTGGCCAGGAGAACGCTCCCAAAGTTTATTACCCTGGCGGGGCGCGAACCCGCGCTCTCCAGTGTACGAAAACGCACACTTTACCACTGAGGCTCCATATATATATATATGTATATATATATATATATATATATATATATATATATATATATATATATATATATATATATATATATATATATATATATATATATATAAACTTCTCAACCATCGCCTCTGGAAGAGCTTAAATGCTTTACCACCTACGTTGCAGTAGTCGGTGTGTGTGGATCCGATGGGAAAACCTTTAAATACGTGAGTGCTGCAGTGGTGAGTGAGTTCCAGGTCCACACAGATGAGGGTGCCTTACGGCAAGATGTTATCACAGCCTAATATATATGTATATATTTTCTACTACCTTTCTCCTGATTCTTACGTCAACACTAATTACTAGTGATCCGATACACACATACACAGCTGGACTTGATTTTTTTTGTACTGTATGTATATATATGTAGTCTATATTCTGTCTATCAGTCTTTCTATAAAATCTATTTACCTACCTATCTGTCTGTCCAACTATCTATTTATTTATCTATCCATCTATCTATATGTCTCTGTCTATCTGTCTATCAGTATCTATATCTATCTATATATCAGTATCTATATCTATCTATATCTATCTATCTGTCTATATATCTATATCTATATCTGTCTGTCTGTCTATATAAGGTTGACGGACGGAGAGAGAGAGAGAGAGAGAGGGAGAGAGAGGCGTATCAACGTAATTAGTGAAGTATGGTCGATTCGCAGCAGCTGTTTTCAAAATCTTCTCACCGTGATAGGTCATTTCAAACCTGGCTCTCCCTTCATTGGCAGCAATAAAGAATTTTCTATTTTTTTTTTTTTTTAAGCCGTCTTGTTGTCCTTCATTTGGGAAGGCTTTCCTACAGCGAACGTAATTGTAAGCAAGCATATCAGCAATACTCTCAGTTAATTTCTCCTTGTTGTGTACACTGTGGATATGTTTGTAACTACAGTAGACGTTTACATAGAAAATGCTATTACAACATGACTTTGCATCATCACTTTGATATACCGTTTGTAATGCCTACCGTATGATAAATAATAACTCTCAGCTGAAACTTGCACACATACCTAGAGACAAGAATATAAGAAGAGCATTTTATCTCGACATGAATTAACGTTTTAACTATTCTCTTAATACATAAAGGAAATGTCTGTTGTCCTGCCTGTCTGTTTTACTCAAGCACATCAGTGGAAACTCCAGCAAGGGTTGGATTAAATTATATATCGTACGACTTTTATGAGTTATGTACAATCGTTTGTAATCCTAATACGGCACGGAGCGGTGGCTGGGTGGTCAGAGCTCCTGACTGCAAAGATGCTGGCCATTAGTCCTCGGGATTGAACCCTGGTGAGGGCAGCTGGCGTCGCTCGACTCAGGTGTCCATCTACCCTTCATAGGTTGGTAGGTAAAATAAGTGCCTCGGGCAACACCTAGGGGGAGGTAACTATGGTAACCTGGATAATAAGGGTGGTCTTGTATCCCAGGATATTGGGTAAAATATCCATCACAGACTCAAGAACCGAAGATACGGAGATGAGTACCACGGCTAAGCGCCTCGTGGCGTCTGCCCACACTGTTTACCTTTGTTACCAACGATGAATGCTTAAATTGTTCAGTGTACATCAGTCACTGGCATTTCATAGATCAGATGAGATGATTATATCAAGGTAGGCTGAAACCTGGCAATAATACAGTGAAAACAACGTGAATCTTTTTTCTATCTATCTATCTATTGACAGACGCCTCAATCCCGTTTGGGGTGGCCACAAACAAATCGCCTCCAAGTCGCCCTGTCCCCCGCCATTTCACCGCCCTGCTCCCAACTCACACCTCCCTCTCTCATATACCTCTCCACCCCATCCCTCCATCTCATCCTCGGCCTCCCCCTCCCTCTTCCCCCCTCCACCTCACTCACATACACTCTCTTCGTCAGTCTTTCACCCTCCATCCTCTCCACATGGCCAAACCACCTCAGTGTGTTCCTCATAACGCTTCCTATCACATCCATATCCACACCACAACGCTCCTTTATATCCTCATTCGTCAGCCTGTCTCTCCACGTGACTCCACAGGCTCCTCTTAAATAACTCATTTCCACTGCTCTCACTCTTGACTTGTGTCCTTCCAACAATGTCCAAGCTTCACTTCCGTACGTTAGAGTTGGTATCACAATACTGTCATGTAGTAACTTTTTCACTTCCATGCTCACTTCCCTGTTTCTTATCACTGCTTTCAAGGAACCAGCAACCTTTCTTCCCTGCTGTACCCTTTCAAGCACTTCACCCTCCAAACCTCCATCCTTACTCATCACACTACCCAAATACTTAAACGTACTCACATTTTCCAATTCCTCACCATCTAACCTCGCTGTACATTCACTAACTTCACCTCTCTCAAAGACCATCACTTTACTCTTCCCTACATTCACCTTTAGGTTCCGTTTCTTACACACTCTTTCAAACTCATCCACCAAGCCTTGCAGCTCCCCTTCGTCTTCACTCAACAACACAGTATCATCTGCAAACAACAGTACAGGGAGTTTCCAAACACTATCCTTTCTCACCAGGGCCACTCCAACATCCACTACCCTACCTTGTACATCTTTTATTACCCCATCCATGTACAGATTGAACAACCATGGAGACATGACACATCCCTGTTTCAAACCAACTTTCAAAGAGAAAAATTCACTTAGTTCACCATCCACACACACTGCAGCCTTCGCACCATCGTACATACTCTTCACAGCATTCAACAACTTCCCATCTACTCCATATATTCTTAACACTTTCCACAATCCTTGTCTATCCACCCTGTCATATGCTTTCTCCAAATCCATGAAAGCCGCATACAACTTCTTTCCCTTCTCTAGAAACTTTTCCACTAAAGATCTAAGAATGAATATCTGATCTACCCAACCTCTTCCCTTCCTAAAGCCTCCCTGTTCTTCTCCAACTAATTTCTCTGTTCTTTCTCTAACTCTGTCTATAAGTATCCTACCATACACTTTTCCTATTATACTTAGAAGACAAATGCCCCTATGATTACCACACACTTCTTTTTCCCCTTTTCCTTTGTACAAGGGAATAATTATACCTGACTTCCAATCCTTCGGGACTCTACCTTCCTCCCAGGCCAATCTGCACATCTTCCACATCCATTCTACTACTATCTCTCCCCCATGCTTCAGCATTTCAGCACACACTCCATCAATTCCTGGGGCTGTCCCAGATTTAACTTTCTTCATTGCTTCCACAACTTCTAACCTACTGATTTCTTCCTGTCTTCTCACCTCCCTCCTTCTCCCAGTCATTCCCCAGCCACTTATACTCGCATTACTTCCATCCTCTACGTTCAACAATTCCTTAAATTGTTCTCTCCATCTGCTCACTTTTTCTCCCTTCTCCACTAGTAATCTACCATTTTTATCTTTCACTCCCCTGCTAACTTCACTTCCACCCTGTCTTACTCTTTTCACTTCTCTCCAGAACATTTTCTTACAGTCCCTCCACTTTACACTCAAATTCCTTCCAAATTCCTCATCCACTCTCTTCTTACTCTCTCTTACTAATCTTTTCACCTCTCTCTTCCTTTCCACATATAACTCTCTCTTCCGCCTCTCAACTTCTTCCACGTCCCTATTTCTCACCCATTCATTGTATGCTTTCTTCTTTTGTGCCACAGCCCGTTTCACCTCTTCAGTCCACCACGCTGTTCCTTTATTTATTTATTTATTTCAGTTCGATAGTGATACTGTGAATAGCTCAGCTTGCTCCCATATGCCTGTTCCTCTGTCAGTCTCCATCAAACCCTCTTTGGTCGTCACAGTATTTCATTTCATTTGCCAGGTACAACACTTTTTCCTACTAATATTCTCCTTATAGTGGCCAGTAGACATGTGCTTAATATACTCACTATTTATAATCTTGTTTTTCGTGTGTACACCAGTTTATGTTTCTTAAAAAAAATAAATTTCCTCTAATGTAGTTTCCTTGACTTATGTAATTCAAAAGACAGCATTCGTTATAAATTTGTGTAGTCATGGCATATTGGACATAATCTGCACAGCTATTAAGTTGTAGAAATGGACTTTCAACAATATATGACATGAGGGATATCACTCACCATTAACACTTTACGCTATGTCAAAGTAACAACGAAATAATGTGAGTGCATCAACTTCACTGTACATTACCTGTGATATTTGTGACTGCCACACATACGCTGTATAGTACGTGTTGTACGAGTATCTATAAAATTGTACTGTTTGTTGCAGCCACCCATTTATCCTACGAACAACATTGAAAATACGTAGTTTATCCTGTTTTGTGGCCCACTGTTACTGACTTATTACAGTGTAGCCCATCGCAAACTTAATCATGTAAATTACCGTCATTATACATGCGCTGTGCTGCCTGTAGCAACGATATATCATGTTGCCCTAATTACTACTCGAGGTAAGTGCCGTATACGATCAGAGACACAGTTATCTATCCAGTTCTTTCCAAAGAAAATTTTCACCTGACGAAATACATTGAAAACCCTATCTCTATTACTGCGTGTTTCAGATGGTTCGATTTTTCCGCTGTATGTTCGGCAAACTTTGGGAAGATAGTTGTGTCTTTGTACAGTATATTGTCCTTACTGTGCCTTCTCTTACAATAAGTTGTTCCTCTCTCTTAAGGTCAGAGTGGGTACTGTGTATATCTACTGATCGTGTACTGAGTTAACAGATCATATTCAGTGTCATGCTACCCTCAGTTCTGGTCGGTGCTGGTTCCATGCGAGGCTCAGTACCTGAACTCGGTGCAGGTGCTGCTGGAGCAGGTAGATGTTGTCAAGAGAATGGTGGCGGCCAGCGCTGGAAATACTGTTTTAGCGCGGTCATCAACAGGTGAGCCAACGAGCAGACAAAAATAGGCCGAGGAGCCAGTAGGTAGGCAGAGAGGATGATGCGAGCAGGCAGACAAGTAAAGATGATGAGGGAAGGAGGCATACAGACAGGATGGTAGGGAGAAATGTGGTCATGGTTGCGTAGCTGACCAAGATTCTGTCGAGATAGATTTAAGTGGTTCATTCATTCCTGTCTGGACACTCTTTAATTAAGATGTCATTGATCAGTGAGAAGTATTTTGACAGAGTGGAAGAGTATAGCAAGAGTATACCACACGTCATACCTCGCCACCGCCAATGTGTTGTAGTTCATTCAGATGCTGTTAAGAGCCTCACACAGGGATCAAGGGAGAGTGTGATGGGCAGCAAGAACTCGATGTTTGTGGGACGAGAGAGGATGGAGAAGACAGCAGGAAAGATAGAAGGATGTAGGAAATAGTAAGCAAATCATGGAAGGTGACAAGGAATGATACAGGATATTAGAGGCTAAAAAGGCATTAAGGACAATTGAAGAGGGAGATTGTGTCTGAAGAACAATAAGAAGATACTGGGAAAAGGAGACTGACATGGTTGAGGAATAGAACACAAAGTTTATGAAAACAATAGGTGCGACAGTGTTTAGAATCTTGGATTATTAAAAAATATATAAATGGGAAGACAGGCTTATGTACCAGTGGTTACATAATTAATTTCATCTATATTTTGACCAGTCAGAAACCAAACATTATTATCCATATGATATATCCTACGGACAGTTTGTACATGGCCTCTAGGCACTACAAGTTCTAGTCAGGTGCGCGCCTCACCTGCTGTATTCACTGACCCACCTGGTGGCTTCAGTCGCCGGTGCCACTACCATGACACTACCCTTCCAGCCATCTCCTGACCATACCTGTTTTATGAGAATAAGTTTTCCTTCTCTAATCTCAGCTCTGTCTTGTCAGAACTGTCACGACCTCATAAAGGTGTTAATATTACACCTTCGCTTGGGGAGTGTGAGAGTGTTATGTTTTGGTGTGTATATGTGTGTATCTGTCTATTTGTCTGTTTGTCTATCTATCTATCTAACTATATATATATATATATATATATATATATATATATATATATATATATATATATATATAACTCTCTCTCTCTCTCTCTATATATATATATATATATCTATATCTATATCTATCTATCTATCTATCTATCTATATATATAGATATATATAGATATATATATATATATATATATATATATGTGTGTGTGTGTGTGTGTGTGTAAACTACTTCGGTTTTGTTCCGATTTAACCAGCCTTGCTGGAATAATTGATGGATCGGCTATAAAGAAACTTGTTTTTAGAAAAAATAGGTCACAGGGCAGGACCGTAGAGTTAGGTCAAAGGTTGACCTAGCATTATCAGTTGAAACACATTCTTGTCAATTTACCATAAACTTGGGGCAAAGGTTGAATGTAAAGAGAGAGATGAATCATGTTATCCAGTTTAGAGAACACTCAGTCATAGGTCAAGGTCACATGACAGTATCAGAGCCTAAATTGTATGTTGGAGTGTGAATAACATGACTAACCGTTTTGATCTGACATGGGGCAGGCTCTGACTCCCGGCTGGGGCAGGGAACATCTCAAAGGATTTTAATTTAGTTAACATAGTTTTTATTGATTACCAAAGATCCGCTGACATGATTTAAAATACCCGCGCTAATACCACAATGTCAGTCCTGTATAGTATAGCCCTAGCATATACTCAGTATGGAGGGCGGGTGTAGGCGCCGAAGTGGTGACATGTGGAAGTGTGGGGTACGTACCAGGATTAATGGACCTCCAAGAACGGGCTGTTAAGCCTATGCCCAGAATCGGGGACACAAAAAAAGAAAGAAGAAAAAGAACATGATGGAAGGGTTGGGGTCAGCCGAGGAGTTAAACTTTTGTTTCAGAGAACGAAAGATTATAAGTCAAGGTCACAAGGCGAGGCCTACTTAAAAAAGTTATTGTCAGACTTAGATCATACTTGTGCAGTGGCTGGAGACATGGCAAAAATAAATGGATTATGTTTTGAGAACAATCAGTCAAAGGTCACAGAAAAATAATCAACTCAGACAGTTCTGATCTCGTTTGTATCAAAGTCGGTGGAAGCTTTTAAATTCAGGCAACAACGAAGGGATTCATATCTGAGATGAATCAAAGGTAATGGATGCAGAGCAGTCAAATTTCGGTCCATGTGTGTCTGTGTGTGAACAAAATAATTAAAACTGCTGTGATCTGATTTAGACTGAGGTTGTAGGATGGTATGAGGGTCAGTCGACAGGATGATGTATTTTTATGAGTGTAATGGGTCAAAAGCTAAGGCAACATGGCACCGTCAAATTAAACAACTTCATTCAATAATAACTAACTGGCTTGGTTTAGGTAAAACAAGGAATAAAAGATTCGAGTTTGACGACAATCACTCGGTAATCAAAGTCACAGAGAAAGAGCCAAGATAAAGGTCACTGGGCAAATTAATCTCAAATAGTTTTGATTCGATTTGAACCTTAGTAGAAGGATGGGTTAAAGCTTATGTGAGAGTGATGTAATTCGGTTTAGAGCATAATTTGTGGATGGTCAAGAACCCGGGGCAAAACTTAAACATTCGGCCCATAGGTAAGATGGTGGGCGCGGATGTTGCACTTTCTGAGTGCTTTTTGTTCTTAAGTACTATTCTAATGGTTTATGCGATGAAATCAAACTCACACTATTGCACAGGACACAAGCACATTTTCTTTTTTGCATATACAAAATGCCTTCTGAATATCCTTAATTTAGGCTAACTGACTGATTGAATAAAACATAACTGGAATTTGTGCTTATTTCAGATTTTATCGGTGAAGTACTGTGTTTCAGCTTACACTGGTCACTGAAGCGTCTGTTTCTCAGGCAGTGGTGTATTATGCCGCATTTATCTTCTTGTTGCTGTGAATTACAAATATTACCTAAAACCTGGTGGTGTTGCAGAGGTGGTGGCGTTGTTTGAGCGTGGGGTTGTGGCCAGCCTGGTGGGGGTGGAGGGAGGTCATGGGCTGGCCGGCAGCATGGGGGTGGTGAGGTCACTGTATGACCTGGGCGTTAGATACATCACGCTCACCCACGACTGTCACACACCCTGGTGAGTGGTCCAAGCTCTGAAATGGGTGTGGTGGGGTGACTATATGACCTGGGGGTTAGACAGTGTTTCCACCCATGACTGTCATAAACCTTCTTGAGTGCTTCAGTCTCAGATGTGGATACCGTCACACCTTGAGGTACACTCGTGATCACTAATCTCTGACCAGAGAGTTAGCCAAAGTCGTGGCCAGGCGTTGGCTACACAGTCAGACACACTCCACCGTCGTTTCAGAAAGGTTTAGTGCTTCAATGAACAATTTTCTAAGCATCACTGAAGCACTTTTGTTTCACATATTACTTTCTCAACTAATATATGCATGGTTAGAAATAGACAAATTTGGTCATAGCTGTTATTTTTAGTCTATAATGAGTGCGTGATATCTAAATTTTATACACTGTTTTATTTATCTGTCTTTATTTCACTGAACTATTTCTTGAGGCGAGCCTTTAACCGAGCTGTTGGTAGGTGATATCCACGATTGCCACAGCAGCCGGCATACGCGACTTATTCTAAGTAAGAATGCTTTATAATACTTATATCATTGACAGAAATTTACTGTTACTACTACTTTGAACTGAATGTTTTTCTCTAATGATAACAGGCCCCGTTGCCCATAGATATAAATAAGCCTAGATGCCACATGACACTACTTTAGATGCGTCTGCACGGCCGCCATCTTGGAACGGTCGAGGCTGACGATGTCGTGTTCCTGACGATGATCAAAGCTGACCACTATTTACCTAGTAATGCAACAGCACTGTGCTGCTTTTGGGTGTCGAAAGCGTCGGAATATATCTATGGTGACACCGATAGCACGAGCGGCTCAACTGTCTGGTAATGCAAACGTTCCTCAGCTGCTTCTCTATCCTCCGAAAGGAGGATGGTGGGTTGTAGAAGGGAAATTTAAGCCTGCAGTCCACCGAGTTCACGTTTTAGATGAACCAGGAACCACAACCACTACCACCACAACAACAGCCATCACCATAACAGCCACCACCACCACCACCACCACCACCACCACCACAACAACAACAACAACAACCACTACCACCAGCACCACATCCACCACCACAACCACCACCAGCACCACCACAACAGCAACAACATCCACATCCACCACCATAACAACAATCACCACAACAACAACAATCACCATCACACCATAAACAACTACCATCACAAAAACAACCACCACCATCACAACAACAACCACCACCATCACAACAACCACCAGCACATCAACCACCACAATCACAACAAAAACCACCACCACAACAACAACCACAAAAGCCACCACCACCACAATCACCACCATCACTACAACAACCACCGCAACAACAAAAACCACAACAACAACCACCACACCAACAACAATCACCACCATCACCACCACCACCATCACAACAACCACAACAGTAACTACCACCACAACAATAACCACCACAACAATAACCACCACCACAACAATAACCACCACCACAACAATAACCACCACAACAATAACCACCACAACAATAACCACCACCACAACAATAACCACCACCACAACAATAACCACCACCACCACAACAACAACAACCATCACAACAACAACCACAACACAACAACAATCACCACAACAATAACCATCACAATAACAACAACAACCAACACAACCACCACCACCACAAGCACAACCACCGCCACCACCACAACAGCAACAACGACAACAACCACCACCACAACAACTACCACCACCACCAATGCAACAACCACCAACACAACCACCACCACCACCACCACAACAACAACAACAACAACAACCATAAAAAACAACCACAACCACCACCAGCACCATTACAACCATCACCACCACAACAACAGCAGCAGCAACTATAACCACCATCACAACAATGACCACCACAACAACTACAACAACCACCACCAACACAATAACCACCACCAACGCAGCAACAACAAAAACCACCATCAGCACCACCACCACCACAGCAACAACCATCACTACCACTCAATAACCACCATCACCACCACCACAACAATAACCACCATCACCACCTTACCACAACAACATTCATTTCCATAGTCAGATTTCTCTCTAATAATAGCCCCACTATTACATGCTTGACCGCTCCAACATAGCGGCCCTAAGACGCACTGCTGCTGTACTGAAGAATGGGCTATGCGGCATCTAGTCTTCTTTATATCTATGCCGTTGCCATCCAGTGGGAATGGTTGCCCTGTTCCTACGTGACGTCTTAGCTGCATGCCCCCTCTGGTCAAAATGTGTGCCAGTTAATGCCGTTAATTCGTACATGATTATTACGGTATATTTGATGCCAATGCCCACATATAGTGGCACATGTTTTTTTACTTCTTGGAAACTGCTAAATGGCAGACTGAACGAAGAAATGCCGGCCCCCGTCAATAAACACAGATTATTATATTATGGAGGAGAAACCATAAGAATATGGTAATATCAATGATATGAGGAGTATTACACTTCAGATCACCTGGTCACAGTTCTTTGCCCCGCCCACTAGTGCGGAGGCTGTGTTCGAATGCGTGGCTCGTGTGTGGTCATAACACTGCCCGCCACGCGTCCCTGGTCAGAGATTAGTAATCATGAGTGTACGTCAAATTTCTTTTTTTTTTTTTTTTAAATCGCTCCTATTTGTTCCGCCAGTTAATGAGTGTTATATTTTCAAACTGTTTTCAGGACATGTCAGTTTCTCTCCTTTCGAAAGTAATTATCTGATATCTGCGGGGCGTACCAAGCTGTTCTGAGTTAGGAATATTAGTCAAAAGAGGAAATTTAGAAGAACAGCAGATGGAAAATTAAACGACATTTTGTCCGTGTTTATGCTGTTCTCATATTTAAAGACTTGGTTAGAGAGCCAACAAACCAGCAACAAAATGACGATCGTGAATCAGATCGTTTGGTCTGCATCAGTGTTACCCATGTTGGGAATGGACGAAAAGGACGAGGAGAGACTGAAACTGGCCCTGAAACCCCCTCTCAGAATTTTGGCTAACCAGTAAATTTCAATCCATCACTGATCCTAAGCAGTATCATTTGCCTAATTCATGAGATATCTCTAATCCATTAAATAATTTAAGTCGAATACACTTGACGACCACACTACTTCATGTCATTTCAGTGTTTTGTGCGTTTCATGCCACTTATCACTGTTCATCAATGTCTTCCATCACGGCTAATGCACATATTAATGGCTGTCTCACCAGGTCAAGCAAAAACAAAAAGTGTTCACCAACCCAAAATCTCAAGGCGATATTGCCGTATGAACTTCATCACTGTTATCATATACTTTCCTTCTTTATAGTTTTCATCAAGCCACTAACTGTGAATTATCGTTGCTCAGTCTTAGTGTTATGATTTCTTGTCATCTCTTAACATAAGCCTTCCCAGTCTTTACCTCACCTTCCTCGCCCTCTTCTCGTTATCTTTCGCCCCCCAGACACCTCCCTCATCATTATTAATCTGCCCTTTCTCTCTCTCGCCGTTTTTTTCCACAGTTTATCTTCATTACTGCTTCCCTCTCTGTACCCTTAATACATCCGCGTCCTCCCTACATACTTCCTACACCCTTGTATCCCCTACACCCTTCCTACACCCTTGTATCCCCTACACTCTTCTCACATTCTTGTCCTCCCTACACCCTTCCTACACCTTGACCTTCTTACACCCTTCTCAAACCCTTGTCCTCCCAACACCCGTCCCACACCTTTGTCCTGCTTTAAGCTCTTCCTCTTCCTCAGGGCTGAGAGCGCGAAGTCAGGTGGCGTTGCCCCAAACACTGCTGGTCTGACACCCTACGGTAAGGTGAGTCTCTTGTACTGGTGTGCCAGAGCGTACCAGTGAATACGGGTGACGCCAGCAAGTTGCAGGTGTGGACAGGGACTTAATATCATTGTCAGGCTGGAGTGATATAAGGGAGTGTAGTGCTGAGACAGGAATGATCATTCTTTACCAAAATAGAGTTGTCTAAGTGTTGTAGGGGTAGGTTATTTAAATTTCTTTCCCTGTTGCTGTTGTGCTTTAACATTCGTCTGTCTGGCTGAGAAGGCACGTCGACCACAGGCGAGTGACTGCTTCTGTAGGTTGTCTAAGAGGTACAGTTTAATGCATACACCAACCAACAGGCGGTGGCTCAGTCGGTAGAGAGGTGGCCTGCAGTCCTACCTGACCCAGGATCAAATCCCCGCTGGGGCAGGGAACAGTTTAAGGATTTGAATTTAATAAAAACAGACTTTACTGATCTGCTAGAAGACCCGCCGACATGTCGTAAAAACACCCCCGCTAATACCAATACACCAGTCCTGTATGAGACAGCCCTAGCATGTATTCAATATGGACGGTGGGTGTAAGCGCCGAAGTGGTGACATGTAGAGGCGTATGGTATGTAGGAGGACTATTGGGCCTTGGGAGCAGGCTGTGAAGCCTATGCCCAGAGTCGGACACATAACAACCCCTTTTGACAGACAGTGCCTTATCAGAGTTGCCCAAGAGTCCTTTCCTTCTGCAAGATGTGGGGAAACATGAGGAAGTTTGGCTTCTGGGTGGACGCCACACCGGCTTTGCTCCGCCCAGGGTGCTTAGCGACAGCACGTGTAGGCTTCTTGTCAGTGCCATTCACAGTAAAGGCTTTAAATTAAGAAAAGAACATGGGTGGTAAAGCGGTAGGTTACTCTCGCTGTAGAGAGTCGCACATACATTAAATGTCTAGAAGAGTAAATATCTATCTATAGCCAGACGCCATAATCCCACAAGGGGTGGCCGTTGAACTTAGTTTTTTTTTTCTTTGTTTTACAGGGAGGGGCACTAAACCTCCGCCAACCCTCTTGTTGACACGTAGGGAACACGTATGGGTTGGTTTTATGGTTACCACCCAGCACTGTAAATGGTTTCCTGGCTTACAGGAGACCATTAGTTATGTCACGATTTGTAAAGCCACCTGAAAAGGAAAGAGTAATTTAAAAAATAAAAGGAAAGATGGGAGAAATAGGAGAAAAGGAGAGCAGAGACAGAAAAAAAAAAAAAAAAGGTGAAGGAAGAGGTAAGCAGCACTACATCAAGCAAGTGGATGATGGTCGCCACCACCTACCACCGTCCACCATACAGAAGAAATATACGTAATATATTAAAGAAGCATCATTACATAGATTTAATCAACTTCGTCGGGACAACTCTACTATTCTATTCCAGCTAGATGAGTTAATTCAGTAAAATGAATCATGAGTGTTATTACGGCATCATTAACCCATTCATGGTATATTTCATTCACTTAAACTTGGCCCAAAACTTCGTCACCTCGCCGCTCGCTCCAAGTAGCTCAGTGGCAGAAACAGACAATACAAGGCTATTTTAAAGGAAAGAACGGAAGATCTTTTTTTATTATTTATGTACAGCATGAGATTCATGGACACTGCGTTTTGGAATCTGGAGACAATAATCAGTGGAGAATGGATGTTGAGAAAGTGTGTTTGGAGTATAACCAGTGATCATATCGGTGTAAACATGAAACAGTAAAAATGCCTACACAGTAGTCCAGTTCAGGCGCTGCTGAAATCCAGCAGACAAATTGTGTGTGTGGGGGGGGAGAGTGAGAGGCTGTATACCCATCACAGTTACGTATGCACATTGTATGTTAGCTTTCATGTACATTATCTGGTGTCTTAAGAATAGAAGTGGTGACATGAAGCAAACCTGTGTGATGAAATCAGTGACAGTTTTAAGCCAGTTAGACGTGAGTAAAAATGATAATTAATTCCTAGTTATATGAGATGTACATGGAAGGGAGGCCAAACAGGTCATCTTACATGACATTTAAATCAACGGAGTTGATCTGGCTTATCAGTTCTCTTCGTAGCTGTCTTTACAAGGGAAATATAAAGTAATTAACTGCAAGAAAGGTGTCTGCTCAATGTCTAGTAAAACACAGACGGCTAATCTCGATGCAAAGGCATGACGTGCCATGTAGGTGGAAGTCATTGTCCGGTGCAGGAGTATGGTGACTAAACAGGAAGAAATTATTTGCTGAAGTATAACGAGAACTTTGTCCTAACTGTGAATATAAACAATGTACAGTCGCGATCAGGAGAAACGATACACGTCTACTCGTTTAGAATACTATGGTATCCATTGCTGGTAAGATCTGGAACTAATTCTCTCCCTTATTGGCGCATTAATGATCAATGTACCAGGCAGTAAGTGAAATGATACTACATCCCATCAATAGTAGACTCTACAGTAGATAATATGAGAAGATGAGTATCCCTAGTTATGAACGCGGCTGTACCTTATATGTGAGGAATGGTATAATAGATAGAAAATGGCGATTAGCACTGTCAATACGATGATTTTTTAAAAATTGTATTCGTGTTATCTAAAGGCGACTTTACTCAGCCTAACTGAGATTTTTTGAATTGGAGAGGTTACATACACCACTAAGAGTTCTTCCGTAGTTAAGTAAATTTGTCTGTTAGTAACCTGATCAAGAAAATAATAATAATCTTAAGATACTGAAGGGGGTTCATGTTGCTGTGGTAGTCACTTGCATTGATTACTGAGTTGGATAAAGGAATGTTATATGTACACGTGGCGTAACAAGGGGTTGAACTTGGAGGTCTAAATCCTTGCATCAGATGACGTCGTTGTAATTTATTCGTACATAGTCAAGACAACATTGCTCAGCCTAAGTTTTTTGAACTAGAGCTCTCGGATATTCCCTCAATAACTCCAATTAGCAGTCTCTGCTAACTTCGGTAAAATCTTCTGGAGGTAGTAGTAGTAGTAGCAGTAGTAGCAGTAATAGTAGTCGCAGCAGCAGCAGCAGTAGTAGTAGTAGTAGTAGTTGTTGTTGTTGTTGTTGTTGTTGTTGTTGTAGTGAAAGGGATAAACAGTTCAACATGAAATTTTTTTCCATAAGTAGACCACACTCTTATACACAGCAGGATCAGGAAAAATATTAAAATAGGTATAATGATGCTGACAGGGTTGATGGGGCGTGTTTGGCGCCCCATCACCACGAGAGGGTTTTTATAATCAAAGTAATTTCATCTTGACATAGAAGGTCCAAAATTCAAGAAGGTCATCGTAAGAAGAAGAAAAGTTCATGAGTTAATTCAGCTTTTTTTTCCGCATTTTCGTCAGCTTCTGAATTAATAACCTCATTAACTCCGTCACTCCAATGACGTACTTTTATGCTGCTAATAGCTTCTGCTGAGGTAACGTCCATCATGTTGAACGGGTCACTAAAAGCTGTACCAATACCCTCTGGCTAGTAAAGTTTCTCATGTGGAAAATAAGACAACCTGATTGTAGAAATAAGCCAGTTGTAATTCAGGGGTTAATGTAGAATGGCTGCAACTCCTCACGCCAGTGGGATTTCACCGAAACTAAATATAGTCGTCTAAAAAAAAAAATCTGATACCCCATAAAGAATAAAATTTAGCAGGATATTAATGCTGTGTACACAGAATCAACACAGATCAACCTAACTGTATAGAGGACAAACTGATGCTGACAATGCAAATTTTTCAAGGACAGGTTATGTAGTGCCACACATTTGATATTCATGTATGTATTTAGTAGTACTGTAATTTTAAGTTAGATAGGGTGTAACCTGAATATTAGTTTATAAGTTCCTACCCTAAGTAATAATTCATATATTAATAATTACTGTAGGGCTAACTCTATTTTTACATGTATGTACCTCTGTATCTATGCAGTGGGTGATGTAATTGTAGATGTTGAGCTATGGGAATTCCTTAGTCAAGCCGAGTAATGAAAGACACATGCGAGCAGCTGATCCCCTCCCTTTGTGCGTCATTGCCGGGCGCCGAGTTTAAACGTTAAACAGAGTAATGATGAATATACAATTCTTTCCGTAACCTAGTTGTGAAATGTTTGCTAATGAAGCTGCTGGAACACAAGTATGTAAGATTAACAGTCCAAAAGACCTAAATAATGTCATTTGTGAGGATTTAAAGTTCCGTTTATCTTGGCCGTCACTAGATGGCATGAGCTGCTTTCAGATTCAAATTGAGATAGTGATAGAATCAGTAATTCAAGTAAGGATAAATCCCAAATTTTCCCCAATTCAATCAGGAGTCCTGGCGTCATGGGTACACTGCTAAATAAATTGTAAAGAGAATTGAAACCCCCTATATTTCAAAAACACCACCTCATTTGACTTGAGCAGTGGCGTCCTTAGTGCCCGACAGGCCCCACTTGCTGCCCAAACATCGAGTATAACAGACGTTCGTTTAGTCCCCAGACACCGGCGGTGACGACCGTGGGAGCACGCCATTATTCCCAAGTATTGCCCATAGACTTTTACACTTACACTTACAGCACTCACGAGTTATTATTACAAACCGAAGGTAGTTGATGTGTTATTAATGATTCTATCAAGTGAACTTTTTTTTGTAGATAAGGAATAGAAATGTAAAAATGATATGTTCTGTAACGGAAAGGAAAATTCAAATTCATCAACTGTTCTCTTTCTTTAAAATTAGTTTATTAGAAAAATTATAATCAGGAGCGTGGAAGGGAACTTACTGATTGTGAACAATAATGTGATATTTAAGTTGTACCTCGAGGCTAAATAAGCCCGAGTGATTGAGGTGTTCCCAGTGATTGTATTTCTTTTTTTTTTAAATTATTCCTCGAGGCTAGACAGGCCCGAGAGATTATGTATTTCTAGTGATTATTTAATATTATCGATGGTGAAACGTGAAAAACAATACTGATTTGATGTGAGAACCGAGAAAATTATATGAGGAGAATACCTTATATGGGTGAAAGATGAATACAAATAATCATTCTTATTGATACGAGGCTATGCCAGCCCGAACAGACAAATCATATCCGTAAAAGTGTCCCTGTCTTGAGGCCAATGTTGAGCCCAAGAGTAACGGCCAAAAAAAGAAAGTAAAGTACAACGACTCCATATCTCGAGTGTATCAAATTGTTTCGTCTGGTAATAATGTTAGAGGAATGATCACCCAAAAGTCTTAGTAACATTTACAATCTTCTCCCATACTAAAAAGGGTCATGTAATAAAGAAATGATATTTTTGTGGAAATTAACAGAATTATTAAAGTAGAGTAAAGTATATAGCATTTTCTTTTCTTTATTAGTATACCTAATCAAGGAAATTATGTCCTCAAGCCAAATTCACTCCCCTTCCAATTCAAGATTCCTTCGCTGAGGGAACGACAACCACCTGAGGTACCGACTAAATCTAAACTCGGCCAAAACTACAAACGCTACCACAATTCATTCTTTTCATAAATATTTATCATCCACTATATTAAGTCGAGTACCACTTGTATATCCATGGGTGAGTTGATCAATACCCACAACAGGTAAGAAAATACATTCAGGTATTACACTGGTGAATACCGGTGGTACAACACTTTTCAGTATTACAGTTACATCTCAAAAGTGGCAGTAAACACCAGGTATGTTGTTAAAGATAATCATCGGTAATCCTGTTAGGGCACAATAACCCTATTTAATTTTTGTTTACCAGTAGTATACAGTATTATATTCGCCTAAGAGTTTCCCAGCCCTCAACCAACATTTCCCTTTGGTATCGACAAGGCTTAATACACACATCACTTCTCAGTGCTGCACTCTCTGTACCTCGGGAGATAATCCACAAGATAAGCAGAGTGGCTGTGATGTTCTGCTACTCCGCATCTCTGATATTTATCTCAAGCTACCTGGTCTCACCGCCACTCCCTGTGTCCCACAGGAGATGATCCTAGAGATGAATAGGTTGGGTGTGATGATCGACCTGTCCCACACCTCAGCCGCCACCTCTCGCGGTGTCCTGGCCACCTCCCGAGCACCTGTCATCTTCTCCCACGCCGCCGCCAGGGTCCTGTGTCACAACACCAGGAATATTCCTGACGACATCCTCACCGCTCTGGTCAGTACAATGTTTCTCTTTGTTACTGTTACAGACATATAAATTAAAAAATAAAAATACTAAAAAAAAGTACAATAGATATACAGAACCTTCAGCAAAGCAGCAGCCATCATGAACCCCCATGATATATCCATCCCACAGAAAATCTCCTTCCCATAGAGACAAAATCCATCAAACCACAAATTAAATGTTAATGTACAGTTACGGGCAGAAATAATCATTCATCACCCTCTCTCTCCAGACACATAAGTATTATAAGCTTTTCTGCCAGCGTAACACAATAGCGTGGGAAGATGACTGAGGATAAATGTGAGGGTTGGGGAAAGGTGTAATGAGCAAGTGTAGTGAAAAAAATGATGTATGTCGAGAGTAAGGTATACGACGAAAAATGGGAATCATGATTAGGTGCTCAACCAGGTCTCACTAGGGTTGATTTGACTGAAGTAGAGTTTGGCCAGTAATGAGACCTCAAGAAAAATACCTGGGATTTACGTACAGACAGATAACATGTAGTGGGACGTTCGGAAGCTACGTATGTGACAGACTCTGAAACTGGGAAATAATGATGCATGGCTTACGAAGGTCACTGGAAGGAATGAAAAACTTACTATTATTTAACTTATTAATATGCACAGAAAATTATTAGTTGTATAAACACCTTTCTCATAGTGGGATGGGGTCGACAGGTGGGTGCAGGTGAACTTGCGTGCAAGGGACTGGATGAGGGACGCAGTGTGGTAGCGTCCCTCGTCAAGCATTTCACACTTTTCCTGTTTATCCATTCCTTTGCTCTGATTCTCCCGGATCCTCGAATAAGACAGGGCATTAATTTTGCCATTATTGGATAATTATATGACCTGCAAAATAAAGTCGGTGAGGGTTTTGGCTGTTATTTTATGTAAATCTAGTTTGTAAGATTATAAGGCAAGAGGATTATTGGACTAAATGATTAACGAAATCAAATGTGTTAAGGACTCCTGGTGGTCAAGCAGTAGAGTTCTTCAGCTGAGGTGTCGACCATGCTGTAAGCTCAACGGTTTATGTACTCAAGAAGTAAATGGATATTCTATCATACCAAATGCTAGCAGCGGCAGATGCAGTGGTTGTGTTTATGAGTGAAAGAGTCTGCATATGCCATCGAGATAATCTAGACGAGGTGTGAACATGTGAGAGCACATGAAATGAGTATCTCCGCCAGTGTTGCCACTAAAAATTTTGGAAAATCTGACACAGGAGGCTCAAAAAATCTGTAGAAATCTGTAGACTCTCAAAACATGTAGATAAAGAATATATGAAATAGGTCTTAAAAGAAGCATATAACTGTACCTGTAGCAATGTATTTCCATACTTGTTTAATAGCAATATGAAAATATAGTAGCAATATATACACTTGCATAATAACAATAAACACACACAAAATAGCAATATACAGACTCACATAATAGCATTATATCCACTTGCATTATACTGAATGAGAAAAAGAGTACTTACTGTGCCTTGAAAGAAGCAAGCTAACTAACATGTAGCAAAAAATTTTCACATTTATATAATAGCAATATACACTTATATACTAGTAGTAGCAATATATACACTTACATAATAGCATTAAACACAAAACAGCAATATACACTTACATAATTGCAAATGAACACAGAATTGCACTATACACACTAATATAGTAACAATATATACACATAATACCCATAAACACAAATAGTAGCAATTGTTTCACTTAAATAATAGCAATAAACACACAAAGTTACAATATAATACACATTCACATAATAGAAAATACACACATTTACATAATACTGATTGAGAAAAAGCTTACTGAACCATGGCCCAAAGAATCAAGAGGGTTGGATTAGTCATCAGCATGAATATAGGTTACGGTGCATTGCAGTAAAAAGGATATGCAAATATGACAAGTTACTAAATTATTGATTGTCTTCTACCGTGAATGCATCCCAACTTAAGACAACATATGACTACACTACTAGTACTACAGCATATACAGATGCAGAGCCTCAGAGGTGACACCTTTAAAACTACATACAACTAAAGCATTTACTTGTCAGCAACAAATTAGTATTGACATGTTAGACCTCTTTCCACTGCTTAACCCTTTGAAATAGGGATTTATTTACCTTAAAGTCACTACTAGATGAACCCCTAAGGAAATGTTTTGTTTGGAGCAAGCCAATGAGTGATTCTGTTGACAGTCTGTTTCTTGATTTAGTCTTCATTCTATTTATTGATGATAAAACTCTTTCAACAGTGGCACTAGAATGAGGTAAACATAATAGGGTTTTCATGAATTTAGATAGGTTTGGGAACATGTGGGTATCATCCATTTGTTTAATGTTACTAATTTCATTCATTCATTCATTGCCAGACGCCATGTATCCCAAACGGGGTGGCCAAGGGCTTAGAGTTAATTGTTTTACAGGAAGGGGCACTTAATCCTCCACCAACCCCACTTGACACGTAGGGATGCCAACAGCATCTGGTGTTCCCAGGCGGTCACCCATCCAGGTACTAACCAGACCCAAATGTTACTAATCTTACTCCAAAACTCCTCAGGCTTCATCATAGCAGTGACTTCAACAAGAGATCCTACAGAATTGCTCAGCAGCCTCCATTCTGTGTCTATGGCTTGAATGTCTGTGGCAATATGACCATACACCTGTAATATATGAACCAGTGATGGAATTTCCTTATCAAAAATAACTTTGGGGCTTAAAGCCTTTAAACACTCAATATCTAATTTCTCAAAAGATAACCTCTTGTATATCTGGGAAACTGCTTCAATGAAAAACTCTAGACAATTTAGCCTAAACCTGTCTAACTCCTCCTTCACACTGGATAGAACTTATCTCCATTCCTACTTTGATACCCAGATACATCTCTTCTATGGGTTTGAAATTACTTGGGTCCCTGTATTTGATCTGTTTCAGTGGTGTCCTTCTGAGATAACTATCTTTCATATAGCAGTCTAAAATTGTTCTCAGAGTACATGTAACTGAACTATACAATACATGAATCTGGGTACTCTCAGACTGCATCTGCTTGTTAACATTGTTAAATAATGGCAAGATGAAATCCATAAACAGGAGGTACAATTTTGTCAAGGGGTTACACAGCTTTTGTAGAATATTATCACTGACAATAAGTTTATCAACCAAGACAGCATTAGTGAAATAGAGTCTTAGAGCATTGTACTGCTCTAATACTCTAGACACAACCATGTGCAGGGAAAGCCATCTAGTTTGTGAAGGATGCAGTAATTTATGAGGTTTTACATTAGTGAAATGTTGAAATTCTTCTAGCTCTCCTACTCTCTTGGGGCTACAATTAAAGTAACTATATATCTCTCTGACTAAATCTGCAGTTGACCTAGGAAGCTTTAGACATGCATAAGATGCACACAGAGCAAATGAGTGACATACACATTTCATGATAAATAAATTAGGAATATCTGCCTTCAGTAGGGATGAGAGAGAATGGCGTTCTCCTAACATAGCATTGGCACCATCTGCAGCAAATCCTATTAGGTTGTCTTTGTAAGGAATTCCATTATCACTGAAGAAGTTAACAACATTATTATGAAGTGTCTCTGCTGTAGCATCTTTTAAGGGAATAAGACCTAGAAAAAAATCAGTCACAGACTCACTGTTGTAGGTTCTTGCAACCATGCACAAATGTTTAATGCAACCCTTATCTGTGGATTCATCTACAATTAAAGAAAATTTATTATCTCTCAAAAGATGCACAAGCTGTTCATGATACTCATGACCAATTACATTATTGATTAATCCACTTGTTTTTGTTCGCCCACATTTAATTTTACTTGCAGTTTTTGAATCTTTGCAAACTTACTGAATTAGTTTGGGGAGATGGTCAGCAACAGACAATGGCAGATCATGCTCTGCTATGAATGATGCCAAGCGTAATTCACCTTCCTTGACCTCAGAATTATCCTTGGTAGCCAATAATGCTGTTAATGAACTCTGACCTTAAGCTGCCTTTGAATTAGCTAGGTGTTTTTTGTTTTCACTGTGCCTTTTGATATCACTTTTTCCCGCAGTAAGTTTCAGGTGAACATCACAAAAAATGCAGTATGCATAATCTTCTCCTTTTGCACTAGTTTTTACCCAGCCTCTCAACTGTGGATCACGCTCAAATTCTGTGCTGTATTTCCCTACATATCTCCTTTTCTTTACAGCACCAGTTTTCTTCTCATCTTGAGAATTGTATTCCTCATTGTCTTCATCCATGCTGACACCTATAAATATAGAATACAACAAAATAATACCAATCACATGCAAAGCTAAAGCATCCAAGCATAGTCCTACAACCAAAGCCATTCTGGTATTCATTTATTATGTGTCCCAAAGCCAAAGCATGCAAGCATTTTCCATCCACCAAAGCCACTCCGGTATTTATTTGTTTTGGGTCCCAAAGCCAAAGCATGCAAGCATATTCCATCTGGTATTTCATTATTTTGGGTCCCAAAACCAAAGCATCCAAGCATATTCCATCCATCAAAGCCATTCTGGTATTTATTTGTTTTGGGTCCAGGTCCGAATATATTATGGTTTCTTAGTGCACAGCATTATACATAGTTCAGTACTAACTAACACCATGAGACAATTACCAAAATACATGTTAATAGGCAACAAACCTTTCTCGATCTTAGCCTCAAGACTCACGTGCGATGGGGCAAACTTGTTTATTTTGCTAATTCCGAAAGCGGCCAGTAGATGGCCAACAACAAAGCATGTAATTATAAGCGAATTTCAATGAATAACGCAAAATATTATGAAGTTTAATTAATATTCTTATATTCCAAATTCACAATTTTATTTGAAATTGATTTTGGGTATAGAAATCTGTAGATTTAGCCCATTTTTCACAAAAAATCTGGCAATCTGAAATAAAGAGCAAAATCTGTAGATTACAGATTAATCTGTAGAAGTGGCAACACTGATCTCCGCCCTCCTCTGGGTGGGATTGCACCGAGATCAGGACTTGTATAAAATGGCAGATGATAACGCCCAGACCACCAGCACAGAATCTAGTTGGAGGATAGGCAAGCACAGATGCTAACACCCATGTCACCTGCATGGTATCTTGTAGGAGGATTGGTAGGCACAAGTGCTAACACCCAAACCAACTGCATGGAACGTAGTAGGAGGACTGGTAGGCACAGGTGTGGTGTGGAATAGTTATCCGATATGGCGGTATGCAACATTGTCACCTGGCATGGTGTGGTGTGGCTTGGTATTTTGAACTGGCGTTTTGTAGTAGTACATACAAGTTAGGTGTGACATAATAACTTGTTGTGGGATAGCGACATGGTATGTTGTGTGGTACTGTGACCATGCGGTGTGTCTTGGTATAGTGACCTGGTATGGTGTGGACTACTGACATGATGTTATATGGTGTGCTACAGTGACCTGGTGGTCTGGTGGTGTATAACCTACAGGCTGACAACGGTGGACTGGTGATGGTCAGCTTCTCTCCTGAACTGCTCACCTGTGGACGCCCAGCCACCATCGCCGACGTGATCGGTCAGTACATTTTGGTCCACATTCTTTTTCAGTGCATTTTAATGAACGGTGATATATATATAATATTTCATACTGCATGCTTTTCATTCTAATTACAGCTTATCTGACTGGTAATCTACTTATTTATCAGTCATTATTGTGCAATCTGTTATTAAACCTGCCCTTTCCTATAAATTCTTTTGCGTAGTGTATGGAGTAACAGTAAAATGTGTGTGTGTGTGTGTGTGTGTGTGTGTGTGTGTGTGTGTGTGTGTGTGTGTGTGTGTGTGTGTGTGTGTGTGTGTGTGTGTGTGTGTGTGTGTGTGTGTGTGTGTGTGTGTGTGTGTGTGTGTGTGTGTGTGTGTGTGTGTGTGCGCGTGCGCGCGCGCGCTTGAACTCCTCCTAGGCTATTTGGTGGATTTGAATGGAATTTCCCACGTGAGTTCGTCGGGTCACTGGGAAGGTATTAAACTATATACGACGGTATTCCACTCTATACATTTTTCCAACCATATTTTTTTAGGGGGGTTAGCCTCACCGAATAAAAAATTATGAGAAATTTTGAAATGAGGGCAGATATAGCTTTGATATCTTAGTAAAAGTTGTACGATAAACTCACATCCGTAATGCTATATTCAGGAAGTGTATCAACCCCACCAATGATTCCTAGTTCAGAAATCGGAGAAAGATTTGAATGAGATTTCCCTGGTGAGCTCGTCAGGTAACTCCGAAGGTCTTCCACTATACAGAGTTCTACAATCATGAATTTTAGGGGAGTCAGCCCCCTTTACCAAATTAAACATTCTCAGAATCGTGCATGAAGGACAGATATGGCTGTGATATCTCAGTACATGTGGTAGGCTACAGTGGCTTCCCATCCTTAATGCAATATCTAGGGAGCGTGACTCTCCCCAGTAATTCTTTGCGGAGTTAGCCCTCTTCCCATAAAGAAAATGGATGAGAAATAGTGGAATGTGAGTACATGAGTTTCGGCCACATCAACAGACGTAAAGCATGAGTGGGTAAGTTGTTTCCATGTTATCTCTGAATGCACATAACAAAGCTGTGTATCTGATTCATTGATTATATTAATGGAAATCATCAATGAAAGACTTTACGTCCATATATATGTAAACAACAGAGTGTCTGACAACCAAAAAACATGAAAGTAGATGTTAAAAGGCAGTCTTAGGGCTATTGGCTAAGTTACCTAGGCATTAACAAATCGTAAAAGTTTAAGTGATAAAGAATTCCATGTAAGGCATTGCTCGTAAGACACACGATCAGTCTGACGCAGCAGTCTGTACAAAACTCCAAATAATTCACACTCACCAGCGATCCCATGTAGCATATCTCAGCTAAGATTACGCGAAACCTATTAATTCTGAAGCGAATGCCCATGAAGCACTTTCTTGGAAGAATTATATGTATATAGATAGACAGATAGGTAGATAGATTGATATAGATATACAGATATATATATATATATATATATATATATATATATATATATATATATATATATATTTATTGGGCATTCGCTTAAGAAACAATAGGTTTTGTGGAGTAGGCCGTAGCACCAGTTGAGCAGGGCAGTACTCCGAAGATGGATGGAAAAGACAGGGGAAGTTGTAGCTCCTGTTTCATCAACCCTCGGGACTAGATCCTGACCATCCCCCTTTGCTAAACTTTTCCAGTGACTCAGTAACACAGAGAATAGGCGAACATGCTCTCTAATACCAGTTCCTCTAACTGTCAACACCAAAGAACATGCACGTTACACACCACACGTTGTATTACAAATTTTGCAAAAAATGGCATCCAACCACTAAGCCGGGGAGTCCCATGGGGTGGGGGAGGGTCCATTAAAGCCCCCACCATTTGCCCCTCTCCAAGCGACTAGAAAGCTAGATGCTTGGAACCACTGACTCATTTCTTCATTTCTGGAACATTTACGAATTTTTTTCTTTCTCTCTGTTGAGCATCACCTCTTCTCTAATCCTCATCTTCTCTTCCTCACAGCGACTCATCTGTCTGAGGTGACTGATAGCAAACCCTTATCTGTATCCGCCTAATTTCTCTGCATTCATTTTAAAGCCAGAGGTGGCTGTTGTGTATGTACGCAACGACAAATCTCTCGTGTTCCTGAACTTGAATCTTCAGAAGTCTCTACTTTCTCACTTCAGGAATCCTGTCAAAATCTGACTAAATATATCTCTGCTGTTTACTTATCCCCTAATTCTACTGAGTATGAAAAATTCTTCGACTCTCTTATTTCTAAGATGAAACACACCCTATCAGATTCTTTTTTCTCTGAAATCTCCATTCAAGGAGATTTCAGTGTTCACCGCCACAGATGGCTCTCCACCTCTTTCACTGATCCACCTGGTGAACAAGCCTACATCTTTTCTATTCTTAATGACCTAGGGCAGCGTGTACAGCACCCGACCCGTATCCCTAACCGCCTTGGAGAGAGTTCCAACACACCTGACCTGTTCCTTACATCTAATCCTTCTGCTTACACTGTTAATCTTTTCTCTCCATTGGGCTTCTCCAATCACAACCTTTTCACCTTAACCTGTCCTATCGCTCCCAAGAAGCGGCGGCGGTGGCATTTTGGAGCTTCTGATTGGAAGACACTCAGGGAGTTCTTTGATTTTCCCTGGAATGGGAATGGCAGAGAGAGCCATCTGAGCGTGTCTCTCGCATTACGGAGGTTATTCTCTCGGGCATAGAAGCATGCATTCCATTCTGTTATCCTATGACTAAAGCCAAAAAAAATTGATTTAATCATGCTTGTTCTGATGCTGTCCATCTCAAGGAGACGGCTTACATTAGGTACTGGAGCCAACCCACCAGTGAATCTCATCTCAATGTTTCTGCACGGAATCGTGCTGTCTGTCCCTCACTCTGCTAAAAGTAATTTCATTTGTGTTACATGCTGTGAAATCATCAACACATTATTTTCCCGCATCTTGCACTGTGCGAAAACCTTTCTGATGATTTTACCTCATCATCCTTCCCTCCTCTATTCCACTTTGATGGTTCTGTAGCTGTTTCTTCTACTGATCAAACAGAAATCTTCACTCAAAACTTTCTTCTCCAATTCCTCCTTAGACGATTCAGGTGCTGTTTCTTCATCGCCTTCCCCCTCTGACTTCCTTATAATGGCTGACATTAAAATTTCTTCAACTGATGTACTTTCTGCCATCACTGGCCTCAATATTAACAAGGCATATAGGCCTGATGGGGTCCCTCCTGTTGTCCTCATGAACTTTGCTGCTGTGCTTACACCTTTTCAAGCTAAACTCTTTCGCCTTTGTCTATCAACTTGTACCTTTCCTTCTTGCTGAAAGTTTCCTTTCATTCAGCGTGTCCCAAAGAAGGTGACCATTCCCAGCCCTCTAACTATCGCCCAGTTGCTCTGACATCCTGTATTTCATAAATATTTGAATCTAACAACAATTTTTTTACGGCACCTTTCCTATCACAACCTTCTTTCTGATCGTCAGTTTGGGATCCGCCAGGGCCGCACCACTGGTGATCTTATCACCTACCTTTCAGACTCCTCGTCATCCTCCTTTCTGGACTTTGGCGAAAACTTTGTCATTGCACTTAACTCTTTAATTTCCAAACTGCCCCCTTACGGATTCTATCCTCTATCTGCGCCTTCAGCTGTAGCTTCCTTTCTGGTCGTTCTATAGCCACTGTTGTGGACGGCCACCGTTCCTCTCCTAGAGAGCTGATAGAGGGAGGAGAGTAAGCTAAGTACCCTTCCAGCAAAGTCCTACGCTGGGGAGCCAAAGGCACTAATGGGTTTAAGGAGACTACCGTTGATGCTAAACAAAATTGCATCATAGTTGTAAAAATAACTGAACAATCAGTCATGTTGAAACGGATAATGACGGACCAGTTTCAAGAGAGGAACACAGCATTCGGCATCCGTGTCAATTGCGTACACAGTGGAAAAATATTAATTAGAGAGATTGGGCAAGGACAAAATAATTATATGCCCTCTTGCCCTGTTTTCATAACTTCATTTCCTATTCTCTCTCTCTCTCTCTCTCTCTCTCTCTCTCTCTCTCTCCCCCCCCCCCTCTCTCTCTCTCTCTCGTATGATCTTCTGCAGGTACAGTTGGAGAAATTTCCGCGCGGCAGGAACGGCAAATAATTTGATCTGGTAACAGTGTTGGGGGTAAAGGAGGGGTAGAACGTGTGGGGTAGATGAGGGATTGGGCGGGTAGTGAGGGTTGCTGTGTAGTGGGAGGGGATGGGACGTGAGGGAGGGGGTGTAGTGGGAGTAGCTGTGTGGTGGGAGGGATGGGAGTGGGGGTAGCGGAATGTTGGGGAAAGGCTTAGTAGCCATTTAATGTCGTAACATAATTTCCTTTGAGTTAAAGTGAATGTGTTTTTATGACGGGGAACACACGAAGTAGCAACAAGCTGTAAAGTGATGGTTCATGACATAATGAAAAATGGTCAGTTCAGTGATCATGCAAGGCTGATATAAACACACAGACATCACCAACATGTAACATTACATAATGACCCGCCCCCTTCGGTATCTATAACATCCCTATTGCAACACAGGCTAACATCAGACGTTTATCTCAGATACGTCTCAGAAAAGTTGCTCATACATTCTTAATTGTAACGTAGATATGTAGTGTATGAAAAAAAAATAAATAAAAGCATATATAATATTCCATTTCTTTGTTATTTCAGTCAACCTTTAGTATTGTTTACCCCAAAAGGCATTAAAGTATGTCAGATATTAAGACGAATGCATCTTTGTTAGCTGTCAATGTAAATTTGATATATTTCCTAAATCGTAAGCACATGCTGGCTTCTTGTCACAAACTAACTTAAGCGTATACCAGACCAAGACCTTTTCAGGTCAATCAATAGCGTCTGCGTGTGTATGTATAATACTGGGTCTCTCGCTGTCTAACTCTCTCAGTTTATCTCACAGAGACTCATAAGTAGGCATAGGATAATCATGCATTTGCCTATGTGCATATGCAAATGCATGCTCTAGCCATTTATGAGCGTAAGTGCATATTCCTACTTTTTTGTTTGTTTATAAGGCATATTCTTTGAAATTTCCTGGGAATTATAATAACTTCTTCAGCCTGTAATAATATTTAAAGTCATAACATCCATTAGATCATAGTGAATCACAAAAGTATACTGCTTAATTGGCTGTGGTTGGGAAGGCCGTGACTTGATGGTCAGTAGACGCAGCTGAATGAGATGGATTCGTGTATCACCACTTGACTCACCAGAGTCTGAGACGCACGCATGGCCTGTGACTAATATATATATATATATATATATATATATATATATATATATATATAGATGTCTGTATAGATAGATAGATAGATAGAGATAGATATAGATAGATAGATCAATCTATGTCTATCTATCTATCTATCTCTCTATCTATATATATATGTATATATGTATAGATAGATAGATAGAGAGAGAGAGATTTAGATAGATAGATAGGTCAATCTGTCTATCTATCTATCTATCTATAGCCTATATATATATATATATATATATATATATATATTCATTGCTTTAGTCCCAGGTGGGGCTCTTATATTTGTCGTCAGTAACTTCTGTCCAATGCGTTCTCTTCCTCTAGGCCTAACTACCTCATTTCTTTCTGAGTTCCATCTCTCCACCTAATCCTTTGTCTTCCCCTCGTTCTTCTCCCTTCCACCTGACTCCTCCATGCCACATTCACGTGACCTACTTCCTTCATCCTGGTCACATGACATTACCATCACAAACGTGCCTCTCTTGCCTTCTCCACAAGTGACACAACTCCTGCCTCTGCTTTTATGTCATCATTCCTCCTTTCTCTCAGTGACACTCCCATCAGCCATCGCAGCATTCTCATCTCTGTCCTCCCCAGCTGTTTCTCTTCATTCTTCCTCAACGCCCAGGCTTCTGCACCATTCAGCAATATACTTGTAATGGCAACTTTTGGAAGATGGCTTCAGGTCATTCCTCCATCTACCTCACACACCCCAAAAGGGGGCGCGTTCCCCAGTTTGGAAAGCACTGGTTTACAAGAACACTGCCAGCCGAGTGCTAACCCAACATAGTCATTGGTATTGGCACGTTCAGTCAGTGACGCTTTTTGCTCTTGGTTCAGTTAATATCCTTTGTTTATCCAAACAAACGTTAGAACGCGTAGTACTAGACTGATGCATGAAGTTTGTCAGAAACTCAATAGAACAGAATAGTTGGGTTGAGAAGCTATCTATCTATCTATCTATTGCCAGACGCCTCAATCCCGTTTGGGGTGGCCACAAACAAATCGCCTCCACGTCGCCCTGTTCCCCGCCATTTCACTGCCCTGCTCCCAACTCACACCTCCTTCTCTCATATACCTCTCTACCCCATCCCTTCATCTCATCCTCGGCCTCCCCCTCCCTCTTCCCCCCTCCACCTCACTCACATACACTGTCTTCGTCAATCTTTCACCTTCCATCCTCTCCACATGGCCAAACCACCTCAGTGTGTTCCTCATAACGCTTCCTATTACATCCACATCCACACCACAACGCTCCTTTATATCCTCATTCGTCAGCCTGTCTCTCCATGTGACTCCACAGGCTCCTCTTAAAGGATAACAAATTACGCCGTCAGTGTCAAGGATGTATTTTCCTTATTCTGCCAGCGTTCGGTCTCAAGATAACAATAGTTGACTTATACAAATATAAATTGGACTATTAAAAGATGTTAGATTCGGTATTCAGTACAAGTTGCAGTGAAAGGTAGAGTATCTTTGCTAAGCAACTTGCATGAGAAGCAGCTGAAATCAGTTCTAAATATTTGTGAATTCTCAGTCAACAATAGAAAGCTTTCCGATGAGGGACGGAATGACGGAGGCGAAGGATAAGGTTACGTCATGGCAATACCTGTTTGCTTAGGTATTGAACTTACTCCAACAAATCCTGGACCATCATTAGCAGCTTGTTGCCACTATCTTTTATTATTAATAGAAGAGTCGTATTGGAATGATTATCTACGCAAACTTTGTTGACACAATTATTAGCTACTTAACTTCTCCCCAACACTCACCTACCCCCACCACCACTCCTTCTCTCCCCCATCACTCATCCTCCCCGCAACTCCCACCCCCTGCT